>NW_021611869.1:0-16965 GCF_004785775.1 Grammomys surdaster | reverse complement strand
GGGAGTGTAATGTGATGGGCTATGGAGTGGCACTTTTAGGAGGTGTGTCCTTGTTGGAGTAGGTGTGTCATTGTGGGTGTGACCTTGTGGGAGGAAGTGCATCATTGTGGATGTGGGTTTTATACCCTGCTCTTAGCTCCCTGGAAGCCAGTCTTCTCCTGTTTGCCTTCAGAACAAGATATAGAACTCTCAGGTCCTTCTACACCAGGCTCCCACCTTGATGATAATAGACTGAACCCCTGAACTGTTCAGTCAGTCCCAATTCAATGTTGTCTTTATAAGAGTTGCCTTGGTCATTGTGTCTGTTTACAACAGTAAAACCCTAAGTAAGACAGAAGTTGGTATCAGAGACTGGAGTATTGCTGTGATAGGCCTGACCATGCTTTTGTTTGGAAGAATGTGCATTTTGGGACTTTGGATTTGGAAAAGAGTGGAATGCTTTATGTGGGTGCTTAATTGTCCATCCTAGTGGGAATATGGAAGAACTTGTTGTTGAGGGCAATTTCAACTGTGCATACATAGCCTAAGAGATTTCAGTGGAGAAGAATTTCAGTATGTGGCCTAGAGACTGTTTTTGTGGTATTTTGGCAAAGATGTGGCTACTTGTTGCCCTTTTCTGAAGAGTCCAGCTGAGGATAAGGTTAAAGAGATTTAAATGGGTTGCATTATGAAAGAAGCCTCAAAAAAGCCCTGTGGAGACTTTTTCTCTAGTTAATCCTCATGAAGAGCATTTTGAACAAGTGTAGCAAGCTTAGAAAGGAAAAATATGAAATTTGTGGTTGGAGTATTAAGGTGCACTAGGAAGTGAAATGGAGCTAAATCCTGTGGTCCAAGAGATATTAGACTGAATCAAGGGACTGTTGACCTTTGGGCAAGATCCGACCCAGCTAAGCTTAGATCCAGGCTTGATAGTGTAAACCTTTAATCCCAGAAGAGTGAATCAAGCAGCTATCTGTGTTCTGAGGCCAGTAGATCAAGTTCCAAGTAGAGAAAATCTTAGTCCAGAAGAAGGACCATACCTCTAATCCCAGTGCTCAGGAGACAGGAACACAGATCTCTGAGTTCCAAGTCAGTCTGCAGAGCAAGTTCCATCAGAGCCAATCAAAGGAGTTGGAAAACAGAAAGCTAGTGATAATGTGAAATAACAAGGGGGACGTGTTCTAGCCCCAGCAAGCAGCAGAACTTGGCAGTTTTCTCTGTACCACTCGTTGCCCAGGGTAAACATGTTGGCTGGTGGAGTAGAAGCTAATTGTGCCCAGGGAATGTAATGTGACAGTTTGTATATACTTGGCCCAGGGAATGTCACTATTAGGAGTTGTGGTCTTATTGGAGTAGGTGTATAACTATGAGTGTGGCCTTGTTGGAGGAAGTGTGTCATTATGGATATGGGCATATAGTCTTACAGTCTCAGAAGGGGTATAAATTGATCATCCTTTGGACAAGGCTCTCTTCCACCACCTCGCCTTCCAATTTCCTGAGTCCACATTTTAAAAGCATCTTCCCATAAGATTAACCTTTTTTGTTGTTATTTTTGTTGTTGATGTTCTAGAGCTATTTCAGACCCTGCAAACTCCTTTTCCAATGCTTCCTACTCCTCAGAGTCACTCAGATTCCTGGGAACTCTGGCAGCAGGTGCTTTATGTATTTTTTTTTCTCTGTAAAAGACCACACGGATGCAAACACACACCAACACAACCCACTAAACAATAAAAAGCACACAAAATTATGGAGTCCATTTTATTCTGGCCAACTACTCCTGAGCACAAGGCCCACCCTAGAGAGTGGGTACCAGTGTCACTGTATTTTGAAGAAAAGTTATAGATCCTCTCCTCACAGGTATCATTTAGAAATATTTTCTTGATTCAGAGTGGCACTTTGTCTTCCTCTGTCCTGAGATTGGTCTTGATTTAACTTGTGTGTGTCTTGTGGATGTAGTTCCTGTGTGCAGCAGCTCTGTTGTGTCTGGAAAACACTATTTTCTTTGTGTATTCCATCATCTCTGGCTCTTACAGTCATTCTAACTCCACATCCTCATGGATCCCTGAGGGTGTGATAAAGGCATCCCATTTAGGACTGAAAGTTCCAAGGTCTCTCCTTCCCTGCACATTGTACACCCATGGGCTTGTGTTAATTACAATCTGCTGCAAGCAGCATCTCTGATGTGGGATGGGCAAGGCACTGATCTATGCGTATAGTAATATGTGATTAGGAGTCCTTTTGGTGCTGTGTTCCTTTCATAGAGTAGTAGTACTGGGTTTGCCCTTAGGGTTCCTGACCCCTCAAGTCTCAGGTCTCAGCTTCTCACAGTGTCTGGTATGGGTTTTATCTCATGGTGTGGGCCTTGTCCAACAAAAAGTAAATCAGTTAATTACTCCTGTAGACACTAGTGTCCCTCTTGCACCACGATGGCTTATAGGCAGGTTGCTATTGTCATTCCAGGGTCTGTAGCTGGGTGTGAATATGGATGATTTTTCTCTGTTGCTATCAGGTAGAGTACTTTCCAACCCTATGAACTCTAGCCAGCAGGACTGAAACATCTAGTTTGGCACCACCTCAACTTCTTCAGGTTGTGGAGGGTACCCAATTACACTGTCAGTAGCCTGTAGTGTTTGAGGGACCTATGATAACCACTTTGACTAGTGAGTCCACAAAAATGTAACTGACTCCTGGTCCTGGGGGACAGGTTACTTGGTAATGTATGATGTCTAGTTGGGCCATTATTTCTTCCCATGACATGGTAAATTCATTAAAATTCCTTTTATATATGTGTGTATTTTAGGGAGTTTCTGTGGTAGTAGGTTTCCATATGGCTTCTAGAAGGTTTTAAATGTTAGCTTTGCTTCTCCACAGTCCCTCCTTCACTCTGTCCTTCCATCCTCTTCTCCATTCAGTACTACTATTAGAGTTTCCTCTTTATCCTTTATGGTACTGAATTCTTTTTTCCCTTCCTTGGGAGATACTCTCCTCCCTCCTGGTCCTTTATTTGCTATCTAATCTTAGTAATTACTCTAAATGAGATGCACAACCCTAACGTTCAAATGCTAACATCCCCATAAAGAGCTAACAAACAACATGTATCTTTTGGGGCTTGGGTTTTGGGTCTCTCTGGATGATTGCTTCTATCTCCATCCATTTACCTACAAATATCACTTTCTTTAACAGCCAAAAACTATTCCATCATATAAACATGCCACATATTTTATTATCCATTATCAGGTGATGGACAGCTAGTCTGTTTCTAACTTCTGACTGTTATGAATAGAACAGCACTGAACACTGATGAGAAAGTGTCTCTGGAGTAAGATGTAGAGTCTTTTGGCTAGATGCCCAAGCATGGTCTAGCTAGATCTTGGGGCAGATCACTATTCAGGTTTTTGAGAACCCTTACCCTGATTTCCAGAGTGTCAATCCCATTCTGCAGTCTCACCAGCAATGACTCTTCTTTCTCTATATGCTCCCCAATTCGTGCTGTGATTTGTGTTATTGATCTTGGCCATTCTGACTTGGGTAAGACAATTCTCAAAGTAGCCTTAATTTGTGTTTCTCTCATGATTAAGGATGTTGAACACTTTTAAAAGTGTCTTCAGACCCTAGAAGTCTTGGGTATCTGCTTGTTTGGCTGATGTGAGGACAGCGGGCGATTGCAGCTAAGAAAAGAGAAAGACTTGGCAGCACTCAGAAGTCGAAGACAATTTCATTGGTTCAGTTAAGTTTCTATTCCATGATTTGGGGATATTCCCTGCCCAAAAATACTCCTGGGAAATTGACGAGTATTAAGTGTGAGTAAAAGACATAATAGTTTGGAACTGAGTGAAGACACGGGTGTCCCTGTTGAAAGCAACAATGTAACAATTTCTGTGGTTGAGTTGTCATTGGAAGAGTAAGTCCATTTCAAGAATACTTGGAGGAAGCAGTGGCTTGTTCCAGGAAGCCACTGTTGGCCAGCATGCCTAATCAGGGAGAAGACTGCTATTTTTATTTCTATTCTACATGCACCAAAGGTGACAGCTGCCCATTCCGTCACTGTGAAGCTGCACTAGGGAATGAACTTGTCTGCACTCTATGGCAAGAAGGCCGTTGTTTTCGACGGGTGTGCAGATTTTGCCACATGGAAATTGACAAAAAACGAAGTGAAATTCCTTGCTATTGGGAAAATCAGCCAATGGGATGTCAAAAACTAAATTGTGCTTTCCATCACACCAGAAGTCCTTACATTGTTGGAGTGTTCCTACCTCCAAGCAAAACTGTGTTGCCCACTGTCCCTGAGTCACAAGAAGAAGTAAAGGCTAGCCAGCTCACAGTTCACTGGAACAAGATGTTTGTTCACTCTAACTCCTCCCTTCAGCTTCTGAGTGAAATGAAAGTAGGGAGTTCAGGAAATGTTCCCATCTCCACACATCCGACTGTTATAGTCAATATTGCAGATGATGATGATGATGAAGATGATGGTCAGTTTTCTGAGGAGGGTGATGAAAACAAAACACCTGCCATGCAACCAACTCCTCACATCCATAATGGATCACAAGTGGCTTCTGCCCGAAAACCTGGAGTCAGTTTAAAGCAAGGTGAATGTTTGAATTTTGTAATAAAAACTCTTGAGGAAATTAAATCAGAGAAAATGAAAGAAAAATTTAAGAAGCAAGGTGTCTCCTTGGGAGTTTCCAGGGTTTTACATCAGTCTCAGTCCAATCCAGGCCCTGAGAAGAAGGTTCAGACAGTGGTGAGGATGGTAACTCTATCAAACAAGCCCTTGCTTAGACTGAGTCTTAGTGAGAGACTGGGGAAACGAAAGCTTTCAGGGGATGGTGACTGGGATCCCCCATTAAAGCGAAGCCTTGCACAGAGGCTGGGTAAAAGAGTAGAAGGACCAGAAACTGACATTGATAAAGCACCAAAGAAAATGCGAGTTCATAAAGTCGGTGAGATTCACGTGAAGACTTTAGAAGAGATTCTTCTAGAAAGAGCCAGTCTGAAATGAGGAGAACTGCAAAATAAACTGAAGACAGAAAAACCTTCAGGAGCTGATGATTCTCCATCAGGAACAGGAAGTTCTTCCTAAGTGCAGATCAAAACCTTCTCTAAGGTCCTGACTGAAAAGAAACATCGGCAGCAGGAAATGGAAAGACAGAAATCCGAAAATGATCCTGGTTGTCTCGAGCTAAGAGAAGATACTGAAGTGAAAAAGACAGCGAATCTGCCAACTGTTGCTGTTAGCAGAGGACAACCAGAGGAGCCTGCAGGAAGAGCCAGGTCTATGTAGGAAGTGCGTGTTAAGATGCTAGAGGAGATTAAACTGGAGAAGGCCCTGAGGATGCAGCAAAGCTCTGAGAGAAGTGGCAACTCCCGACCTCAAGCTGAGGCTGCCCCAAGGCCAAAGAGGCTTCTCCACATCCCCAAGAGAGCAGGTGCAAAAGAAGAGAAAAAACTTGAACTTGAAGACAGTCGTGATGCTCCTTCCCAGAACAGTGTGTCCAAGACAGAGGCTGTTGAGACTTCAGATGAGACCGTAAGTGACCCCACAAAACTTCCTGCCAACAGATGTGGGACTGTCAAAGAGAAACACACCGAGAGACAGCAGGAGATAGGAACGTCACAAAAGGAGAAACCAGCCTTTTCATCTGAGCGTGGAGATGAGGCTTCTTGCTCTACCCGAGTGGTGGGGAAGCGGGAGCTCACTCCTATATCTGGCATCACTAGGCACCTGGCAAAACGGCTCCACGTGGAGTCATCCCAGAGGGGGGATGTAGAAACCAACCCCAAAGTAAATGTGAAGCCATCTGTGGTCGAGGTTTGCTCACTTCCCATATTGGCTACCAAAGGCGAGGATGTGGAGGTGGACTCTGCCCCCATCACAGAGGTGAAGCCCTTCAGCTTCAGCAGCGCCCTGCAGGGAAGCCCCACCAAGAAAGCAGCCCCACCAAGAAAGCAGCTGTGGCTGTCGTCCAACTCCTCTCTGAGGATAAATCAATCACCATATCTGAGATAGAAAAATCGAAACACAGTTCTGTGCTGTTTTCAGCCCAAGCTTCTTGAGAACCCTTGCTCCAGAAGGATCTGGCCCTTCCTCTTCCCAGATGGCAACAAATCCATTCTGCCTCAGCTCGGCCCCGACGGGAAAGCCTCCAATCTGTGTAAGACGACTTCGATAAACTAATATGGGAAATTTCAGGGGGCGAATTAGAAGCTGGGATGGACTTGGATCCTGTGAAAATGAAGATGACCTTCTGCTTGAGCTCTCAGAGATGATTGACAGTTTAAGCTGAAAGGGATAATGAGGACACTTTAAAAAGTATACCTCTAAAGTACCTGTGTGTATCCTAGATTCTCTAGGGTTGGATCTTTTACATCCCTTGGTATATAACTGTTTTGTGCATTTGATACCAATGTTCAACATTTTTGAGAAGAAAGTTCTGTAATGCCCTTCTCTCCACATGAGACTGAGCCCCAAATGAAATGGTGCCCATGAACTCAGTGGTCCTTGAAGTGTTTGTCAGTGTGGGCTAGCTTCCTCTGCTGTATTTATTTATGAATTGTCTTAAGTTTATCAGCGTTTAAAATGAATACAGCTGCTAACATTTCTTAACCAAATGTCATGGTGCTACTAAACAAAAGACCCATTCAAGAAGGGAAAAAGCCCTCAAGCTGCCAGTATTGAACAACAGACTATCAGTACACTGGACTGGACTGCCCTAAGGATGGCAAAATTCTCTGAGAGGTATTGGATACCTCCAGTTTCTTCATTTATGGATTGAGTTCTTGTTTTTTTAATGTTGGTCTTCTTCATATAACCTCAAGGTTTAGACTTGTGAAGGAACAAGTCTGATGAGGATAATAGTGTTGACATGAGACACTGTACTGAATTGGAAGAAGGAATGAGAAGACTTTTTCATTGTGACACATTCTGTAGACGCCCACTTGGTTTCTCAAAGGGAAATCCTGGATCTCCTGTCATGTTGGCTCCTAAGGAACTGCTGTTGTAAGTGGCTCATCAAGAGTTGAAGTTCATGTAGCCTTGTAGGGAATATGGAAATGGAAGAAAGCCATGGGACAGCCAGTTCTGATTGGGAAGATTTGGATGATTCTGCACATGCAAAAATGACTTGAAGTTTCTGGATAGACACTTGTACCAATCCATCTTAGGCTGACTGAATGTTGTATGATAGCCCTTCTCCAAAGCAGAGGTGGAAGGTTCTGGTTTCACGACATTTTATAAACACATTTCCTTTGTTAAACTGGCCTATAGACTATAGGTCTCTTTTGTATATAACCTTTCTTCTTTTTCTTTAAATAAAAACATCTATTCCTATTTAATGCCCTGTATTAGTCAATGATTTGTTTTTAACATTATTTGAACCATTTGCCATTAACAAAAGAGAAAGGAAAAAAAACTGTCTTTGGCCATCCATCTTTCATGTTTTTAGTATTCTCTGTTTAGTTTTATACTCAGTTTTAGTCATGTTATTTTCTTGATGTGTTTTTTTCTTTTTTTTACTTATTGTATCCTAGATACTAACTCTGTGTAAGATGTGTAATAACAATTTCCCCCTGTTCTTCAGGCTTCTGCTTTGTTTAAATGGTGTCTCTTGCTGTACAGAAACGTTGAATCTCCATGAAGTTCTGTTCATTAATTGTCCTTAATGGGTACATCATTGGGGTCCTTGAAATCACTTCTCTTTTTGTAATAGCTTCACCTTAAAATATAAACAGAGTCTTCTACAAAATCCAGGGATCAAGTGTGTTTTGATGGCATCAGACAAATCACCATGGAAATTTTTTAAAGAATTAAATGTTTGTTCTATTTAAAAAGTATATTTTAAAACAGATTATTTGAGTCACACTAAACTAAAGTTTCTTTTCTCAGAACTACCTTCTGGGGTGTTAGACTTCCATATTGTTGAGGTTGTTAGAGGACCATATCTAAGAACCAAGGTGGAAGGAATGTAGGCAGGAGTGGTGGGTCAGAAGCACTGTGCTCTACCATTCCTGTGGATTTGGAGTCATTGATGCTTTACAGAAGAATCAGAAATGATTCCCTTGTCCAGAGAAATACCAAGCCTAGGAGGAATAGCCTATGAGTTGGGTAACATGATCAATATCTCACAAGATGAAGGCAGCCAGGAGTCTTAGGACTCAAGCAATAACAGGATATATTGGGACTCATGTAATAGCAATGTCTAGAGCTTGTGGCATGTAGGTTTTGGGAGGGCTGTCTTATCATTAAGCTAGGTGCAAAGTCTTTAATGAAAGAAACAAATACTTTTGAGCCAGGTTCTAACCTGGTCAAGGCTGGGAGATGTTCTATTCTTTTGGACTCTGTCAAATGCTCTCTGAGGCTTCAACCTTTGCAGGTCTGGTTAGTCAGTGGGTTGACTGTTTATTTAAGTGGCCCAACTCTTGACTTATGTTTGCTTTCTCACTGCAAACCTCTGGCTGTTTCTATGCCCTGGGAAGTTGATCAGATTTTCAGGTGTGTTTCTGGGAGGATAGGCTCTTGGGTTCCTGACCCTACTCTTTGCTGACTTTGCTCCTGTGCTAACAGCATCCCTGTGACACGTGGGAGTCTGCCTGCCTTTGGGTTATTCAACCTGTGCAGATATGTCACATGCAGCCCCAGGCGCTGAGACTAGTGGAAAATGTACAGGATGGGGCATTTTGGTTAGAGACTAGAAATTCTTGGCCTGTAAAGAATTACAAGCCCCTGTGTAGTGGGGCTTCAGAATAGAAAAAAACAAGACAAGACAAAACAAGACAAGGCAAGCAAGCAAGCAAGCAAGCAAATAAAAACAAGAATTAGAATGGAAGTCTTAGAGATGGTGACCCCTTTGTCTTAGGGTCAGCAAACCTTGTGCTAATGGTGCCTGTGCATAGAGCTCAGACCTCCACATCCAGTACTTGGATTCAGTCTCAGCTGCTGCCCGGGAATGCATCACCCTGCCTATCTGCCCTCATCTGAGTCCCTGTCTCCTCCTCTTGCTGATTGTCATTTCTAAAGATCTGCCCAGTGTCAGTCCTCTACCAGCCATGCACACTGCTTCCCTGGACCCCAGTAGGTTCCACTGTTGACCATTGCACCTCTCAACCCTCTCTCCATCACTTTCACAAATACACCTGGCTCCTGGTGCCCTCTGTATCAATCCTGATTCCGTTTCCATTGGTCCAACTATCTTGCATATCCCTATGACCTCCTACTGTGTGGTCACTCTGTTTAATGGGAGCAATAATCATAGTCCCATATGGAAGACACCTTAACTAATGTTGGGAACAATGGATTTTGGATGCCATGCCCAGCACTGTCTGAACCACACCCAGTGTTATGTGGGAGTCTAGCTTGAAATGGATAGGTTCCACAGTCGAGGCAGGGAGGGTAGTTCTAGGGAGAGTGAGATACATTGGAATGTCAGTCTTCTCTGAGGCCAAGAGCAAAACACTGAGTTCTGACAATAACCTTCCCTTTGACATCTTCTCTAAAGTGTCTGAGACAAAGAATAGAAGGTTTGTGGCTCATCCTGAGGTACAATCTTGCACAAGACTTGATGTTCATGGGTAGCCAGTGAGCAGAACATGGTACCCAATCGGCCCCTGGTACACATTTATTCTTATTATTTCTTATGCTTGTATGCTTTCAGTGGCTCAGAGTTTCAGAATGCTCTTTACCATGCTCTGGGCAGTGTGGCAAAGTGGGAAGAGCATTGGGCTATGAGCCTGAGACCCTTTCTGAGCCCTATATAGGCAATTATGAGTTTTGAGTCTTTGGGGAATTTATCTAACTCTCTGAAATTTGCCTCTGCACTTGTCAAGTTACAATGAAATCTGATTTTGTTCTTATGATCCAAGCTGGCATGGTGGACAGATATGATAACAAACCAACATGTTTTATATATAGCCATTTAAGAGGGAGAGTCAACTGATTTGTGCCACGGATGACTCTCTCTCACTGGCTATGAGATGCCTGTTATCCAGTGGCCATTAGTAGGTTTCCTGTTCTTCCCATGAAGCCTTCATTTGTTAGTCCAGTACCTCAAGAAATGAAAATATGAAGTAGCATAGTTGTGCTTTTTATTGAAGTGGTTCTGCACTGAAAATTCTGACACTGTGCTCAACATGGCACTAATAAGTTTTTCTGCTTTGAGTAGTACTTCTTACACAAGCACTAAGGGAACACAGTTAAGGAAAACCCAGTAAAAAGAAATCATAAAGGAGAAGGATCATAAACCACTGGTGTGACCTTCTGCTGTCCTCGGGTTAATTTGACAGCAAGGATTCTAGTTTAGAATTTGACACTAGGATTCTCATAATATAACCTTGTTCCTATGAATGGAATATTAAAAGGCACACAGCCATGCATCTAATGATCTGGGTAACCAAGAGAGCAGAAGAACTAGAGAAAAGCCTCCGTCTTCATTTCCAAGTTGTCAAAGAGAAAGGAGCTTTAGTTGAGGAAATGTCTCCATAAGATCCATCTGTAAGGCATTTTCTCAATTAGTGAAATAGGTGGAAAGGCTCATTGTGGGTGTGTCATCCCTGGGCTGGTAGTTTTGGGTTCTATAAGAAAGCAAGCTGAGCAAGCCAGAGGAAGCAAGCCAGTAAGGAACACCCCTCCATGGCCTCTGCATCAGCTCCTGCTCCCTGACCTGCTTGAGTTCCAGTCCTGACTTCCCTTGGTGATGAACAGCAATGTGGAAAGTGTAAGCTGAATAAATCCTTTGCTCCCTAACTTGCTTCTTTGTCATGTTGTTTGTGCAAGAATAGTAATCCCGACTAAGACAAATTGGTACCAGCATAATGGGGTATTCCTGTGACAACCTGACCAGGTTTTGGGGAGGACTGTGGAAGGACTTTGGAAATTTGTGCTAGAAAAGCCATCCAGTGTTAAGAGTTCTGTGGCATGTTGTATAGGAGCTTGAAGACAATGTTGAGAGTAGTGCAAATTTTGGAGTCCTGGCTTGTGAAATTTCAGAGGAAATATTAAAGACTCTTGCCAGTGCCATTGCGGTTTTGATTGTGAAGATTCTGTGGTTTCAGTTAGCTGGAGCTGAAGAATCAGGTATAAACACAAGAGATCAGAACTACTAAAGCAAAACCTTTGTGTTACTGGGACTATTGATGCTGGTTAGCTGGAGCTAAGAAATTAGCACTGATTACGAAGAGACCAGGATCACTGAGGTGAAATCTTCTGTGAAGTGTTTTCTGAGACCACAGAGGTTGTGTTCCAGAGATAGCCAAGGTTGTACCAAGTGCTGTGGTTGGACTTGGTGATGTGTAAGAGTCACCAAGATGGAACTGGTTTTGAAGGCATGAAGGGGTCATGAAGACCAGCTGAGACTCGACACTGTGAGAGGCTGCTGAAGGCCATTGGTTAAGAAGGTGCAACGTCAATTGCAATTGATGGCCCAGGACTGAAGGAGTCATGCAAAGGAGTTGAGTCTTGGCACCATGAAGAGAGCGATGAGAGATGATTGATGAAGCCTAGTTATAGTGGAAGACAGCAGTGTTTTTGAGATGCCAGAACAATTAGATGGCCATCAAGAACAGCAGCAGCAGGGGCATAAAGGCAGCTGGAGCTTAGAAGACAAGGTGTGTGGTATAAAGGGCAGGCCTGGAGAAGTGACCCAAGTCCATGGAGGAGCCCAAAAGATCGTGAGTTGGATCCCAGTCATTGGACAGTTGGAGTTTGATTTTGGTTTTGATTGTGACTGTGCCTGATATTTTTCCCTCTTGAAGAAAGAAAGTATTTTAGTGGAGCCCACATTTAAGAGACTTTTAATTGTAAAAAGACTTTGAATTTTAAGAGATTGAATATTTTAGAGATTAAAATTTTAATAATTTTTCAAAGACTGTGAGACTTTTAAAGTTATGTAAATCTTGGGGATGAATAAGAAAGTAAGGGTTGAGGCTAAATAGTGTTGTGTTTGTGATTTGACAAGGGGTCAATTGTAGTAGCTGGTTTTGTGTCAACTTGACACAAACTGGAGTTATTACAGAGAAAGGAGCTTCAGTTGAGAAAATGCCTCCATGAGATCCAGCTGTAAGGCATTGTCTCACCTAGTGATCAATGTGGAAGGACTCATTGTGTGTGATGCCATCCCTGGGCTGGTGGTCTTGTGCTCTGTAAGAAAGCAAACTGAGCAAGCCAGGGGAAGGAAACCAGTAAGCAGCACCCTCCATAGTCTCTGCATCAGCTCCTGCTTCCTGATTTTCTTGAGTTCCAGTCCTGATTTTCTATGGTGATGAACACCAACCTGGAAATGTAAGCTGAATAAACCCTTTCCTCCACAAATTGCTTCTTGTTCATGATGTTTGTGCAGGAATAGAAACCCTGAGTAAGACAGCCAGGAAGCCAAATAGGACAGACATCCAGATACAGTGAATCCATTTTATACTTCCAGATTGGTGTTCATCACCATAGGAAGTCAGGGCTGGAACTCAAGCAAGTAAGGAAGCAGGAGCTGGTGCAGAGGCTATGGAGGGATTTTACTTACTGGTTTGCTTCCCCTGGCTTGCTCAGCTTGCTTTCTTACAGAACCCAAGACTCCCAGCCCAGGGATGGTATCACCCACATTGGGTTCTCCCACCTTGATTGCTAGTTGAGAAGATGCCCTAAAGTTGGATCTCATGGAGGGATTTTTTTCAACTGAAACTTTGTGATCTGTGTTAACTCCAGCTTGTGTCAAGGGGACACAAAACTAGACATCTTGACACACAAACCCGTTACTATGAAGCCTCAACCCTTGTTTTTTATTTATTTCCAATATTTTTTATAAATTTAAAAGCCCCACAGCCTTTGCAAATTCTTACATATTTTAATTGCAATCTCTTTAAAATATACAGTAACGGTTAAAATTCAAAGTGTTTTTACAATTAAAATTCTCTTACCTATGAGCTCCAGTAAAACACTTTCTTGCTTCAAGAGGGAAAAATATCAGGGCACAGTCACAATCAAAAGCAAAGTCAAATTCCAGCCATACTCTGTCTGGTTATCCTATTCATGATCTCCTTGGCTCCTCCAAGGGCTTGGGTCACTTCTCCAGCCTTTCCCTTTGTATCACACACTTTGTATTCTAGGCTCGAACTGCATGTCCTTGACTGTTTCTGTTCCTGGTGGTCATCTCATGGTACTGTCATCCCACAAACACTGCAGTGTTCTGCTATAATTAGGCTTCACCTGTAGCCTCTCATGTGCTCTCTTTATGGAGGAAACCCTCAACTCCTTTGCATGACCCCTTTAGTCCTGTGTCATCAATTGCAACTGAGGCTGCTCCTTCTTTCCCACTGACTTTCTGTGGCCTCTCACAGTGCCAACCTCAGCTGCTCTTCATGATCCCTTCATGCCTTAAAAACCAGTAGCACCATAGTGACTCTTATACAGTACCAAGTCCAGCAACAGCACAAGCTGCAATATTGGCTATCTTGGAACAAGGCCTCTGTGATCTCAGAAAACACTTCTCAGATTTCACCTCATTGATGCAGGTCTCTTCTCAATCACTGCTAATTTCTTAGCACGAGCTATCCAGCATCAATAGTCCCAGTAATGCAAAGTTTTACTTTAGTAGTTCTGCTATCTTGTTAATCACAGCTGATTCTTCTTCAGCCCCAGGTAACCAAATCTCAGAATCTTCACATTGAAAACAGCAATGCCCCTTATAAGGGTCTTTAATCTTTCCTCTGAAATTTTGCAAGTCACGCCTCCATCTTCTCCACTGATTTCAAGGTTATCTTCCAAGCTTCCATAGAACATGCCACAGAACACATACCACCAGATTGCTCTTCTAGCCAAAGTTCCAAATTCCTTAGACAGTCCACCCCAAAACATGATCAGGTTGTCACAGGAATACCCCACTATGCTGGTACCAATTTGTCTTAGTTGAGGTTACTATTCCTGAAGAAACAACATGACCAAGAAGCAAGTTAGGGAGGAAAGGATTTATTCATCTTACACTTCCACATTCCAGATCATCACCAAAGGAAGTCAGAATGCAGGATCTGGTGCAGAGGCCATGGAGGGATCTTACTATCTTGCTTTCCCTTGGTTGCTCAGCTTGCTTTCTTATAGAACCCAAGACTACCAGCCCAGGGATGGTACTACCCATAAGGTTCCCTCCCCTCTTGAGCCCTAATTGAGAAAATGGCTTACACCTGGATCTCATTGAGGAATTTTTTCAACTGAAGCTTCTTTCTCTGTGATCACTCCAGCTTATGTCAAGTTAACACAAAACTGGCCAGCACACTCGGCTTCTGAATGACCTTTCAGCAACAGCCAGGGAAAGAACACTTCAAAGTATTGGGCTGGCTCAATCAGCAGCAATGTCTGTTTAGGAAACATTATCTATCTCTGAATTATTTGGGGGATTGTCCCTCATTCTTCCCTTCTGAGCTCTGTAGTATGTTTTGAGTATATTGATCCTTAAACCTCTCCACAAATCCTCCTATGGTAGACCCACACCTAACAGGGAGAATGTTAACTGTTGAAGTCAGTATGCCCTCTTCCCACTGTCTTTTCACTTTATTTTCATTCAGGAACAACACATTAGAGATAAGTTGCTAGCCATGGCTAGATTTTCATGCACCACAGTCCTTCTGATTACAGGATGTCTATAGTCCACATGTGTCTCCTGTGTGAAGGTTTCTCTGGTTATCAGCAGGTTTACAGTTTGACATGTTGAACCCAGAGAGGTTTCTGCACTGTAAGAATAATCAGAGCCTTCTCTGCATTGTTGTGTAGGGTCCACTACATGGCTTCCATACAGTTTCCAAGGCTACTAACAGTCACCTGGCATCTATTCATCCATTCCCTGTAGAGTCTTGTAGTTATAGCTCTGCTATTATTATTATATTTTTTTCAAAAACGTTTTCTGGAGTTCTGTGCTGTTTTTGTAGTCCAGGAGAGTGTGCATTACTCATTGCAGGATGATGAGGAACCTACATGGTAACATCAGGAGAATCCATGATCATGGGTTCCATGCCTCTCTTCCCTGCTGTGAAATGAGTGTGTTGGTCCGAAGCACTATTGTGTGGAGTGCAAGAGATAAGGGTTTTTTCATGTCCCATGTATGATAATTTTGTCCAAAGCAATTATATGCATGAGAGGCAAATCCATAAGAAGAAAAAGTACCAACTACGCTGAGAAGGAAGCTTTGTCCATCACACAGACATAATTGCCCAGTGTGGTCAACCTGACACCAGGGCACTGGCTCATCAATCCATATGTAGGGCTTAGTGTTTGTTTAGCTCTTCAGAGATCTGAAATTCAGCAGCAGATGGAGACAGGTCAGGCTTGGTACATGAAAGTCTTGATTGAGCCCATGTATTAACCACATTTCTGCCAGTAGGCTGACTTTGATTTTTGGTCCATTGTAAAAAGAATTATGGCTTAGAAAAAAGTCTGACTGCTCACAAAACAGATCATCATTGCCACTTAACTACTGAATTATTCCTCAGCTGAAGTTTCTTTATTGTTGTTGAGCATGGATGATAACTATCTTTACATCCTTTGACATTTTAGAGAGATCTATCCAGATACTTACATGGGACATCAGTATTTTTATATTCTTGGATGATTTGTAGAGATTTATCCACATTCTTCTTACCTCAATTACTTTATCAATAATTTCCAAATCATTTGCTTTCCAAGTCTCTGAAAACCATGCCAATCATCGGGTTACTACTCATCAATCAGTGAATAATCAAACCTCTGGATATCTCTCTCTCCAAACACAATTTAGGACCATGCATGCTGCATGGATTCCTGGCCACTATGAATATTTTCTTTGGCTAGTGACTTTAAAGATTATTGGAGGAAGGGGTTGAAATGCTTCAATTCTCCACAAGTGGGTGATTCCTGTATAATGTACATAACATCAGAAAGCCATACCCTAGTCTTCTCTTTTTCAGTCAGCTGACTATATGTCACACTACACAAGGGTAGAAAAGCATGCTTGACAGCAAAGGGCAATCTAACAGAATTATAAACCACTGGTATTTGGACAAGTTTTTCATGTAAATTGTTTATGGCCATATTTATACTGAGAGTATGTTGCCATGTGATAGTATATTGCTGCTGCCACTGCCTATTTCATACCTTGGTGACTTAGATAACACCAAACTCAACAGGCAGTTGAGATTGCATGGTAACTTGGAGGTCCATGGTCAAACATTCACTTTCCACTAAAGCACAACAACAGACAAAGAGGTATCTTCACAGGTGAGAATAGTTGTCTATGTATAATGGTTGAGACTTGAGCCTTGCTCCATATTCCCAGTAGATTTTCTTCTGTGAGTCACCACAGCTCCCGACAGCTCCAGAAAGAGCTTTGTTCCAGGGCACAAGGTGGAGGCATGGCCTCAGACCACAGGCGGCCTCGCACTCGAATCACCTTGCCACAGAGCAGGATCCTACTGGATGCCTTTGAGAGGAACCCACGGCCAGGCTTTGCTACTAGGGAGGAGCTGGCACAGAGGACAGGTTTGCCCGAGGACACGATCCACATCTGGTTTCAGAACAGAAGAGCTCGGCACATCAGCAGGGGCAGGCCCAGCGCTCAAGGTCAAGACTTTCTGGACTCACGTGGGGAGGATGAGGTCCCTGGAGGTCCGGGTGGCAGAGAGAATGCAGGTGCCCGGGACAGCCTGTTGCCACTGGTAGCCGCAGGGGTTACAGATACCTCGAATCCCAACGACCTGCCAACCTTCTGCACAGAGGCCCAGCCATCCCAATTCGAAGAGCCCTCTGGACCAGAGCAAGAAGTGGCCACCAAGCAAGGAAGCACCACAGGTCCTCTACAGCTCCTCCTTTGTCAACAGATAGACCAAATCCAAGCGGAGGACCTTGTGCCAGCCCCTCTGCATCTCCATGGAGTTCTGGGTGGCAGGGACCCTGAAGGTGCCCAGGACAGCTTGTTGCCACTGGCTCCCTTCCGAGGCATGGCCATGGATACATCCAGTCCCAGCAACCTGCCAACCTTCTGCACA
>NW_021611868.1:0-4588 GCF_004785775.1 Grammomys surdaster | reverse complement strand
GAAGAAACCTAATGTAAAAATAGGCGAATTGCAGTGTGTTCTTACTTCCGGAGCTTATGGCCAGTACAACCGAGCTGAAAACACCTGAATCTTGTTGCATGTGACATTTCAGTTAGGAAGTGTGTTTGGTAAAAGCAGAAACAATTATACCATCCGGCCATGTATCTTTCCTTGTTTTATATGGCATGTTCCAGTAAGTTGCTAGATTCCAGCAGAAAAGCAATATAGAACGTATTGAAGAAACCTAATATGACAATACGCGAATTGCATTGTATTCTTACTTCCAGAGCTAAAGGCCAGTACAAAAGAGCTGAAAACACTTAAATCATGTTACATGTGACATTTGCGTTAGGAAGTGTGTTTGGCTTAAAGCAGAAACTCTTGTACCATGCGGCAATGTATCTTTCATTGTTTCATATGGCATGTTCAAGTAAGTTGCTAGATTCTAGCAGAAAAGCACTATAGAACGTATTGAAGAAACGTAATGTAAAAATACGCGAATTGCAGTGTGTTCTTACTTAGAGAGCTAAAGGACAGTACAACAGAGCTGAAAACACCTAAATCATGTTACATGTGACATTTAAGTTAGGAAGTGTGTTTGGCTTAAAGCAGAATCACTTGTACCATCCGGCTATGTATCTTGCATTGTTTCATATGGCATGTTCAAGTTAGTTGCTAGATTCCAACAGAAAAGCACTATATAAGGTATTGAAAAAACCTAATGTAAAAATACGCGAATTGCCGTGTACTCTTACTTCCAGAGCTAAAGGCAAGTACAACAGAGCTGAAAACACCTAAGTCATGTTACATGTGACATTTGAGTTAGGAAGTGTGTTTGGCTTAAAGCAAAAACACTTGTACCATCCGACCATGTATCTTTCATTGTTTCATATGGCATGTTCCAGTAAGTTGCTAGATTCCAGCAGAAAAGCACTATAGAGCATATTGAAGAAACCTAATATAAAAATACGCGAATTGCAGTGTATTCTTACTTCCAGAGCTAAAGGCAAGTACAACAGAGCTGAAAACACCTAAATCATGTTACATGTGACATTTCCGTTAGGAAGAGTGTTTGGCTTCAAGCAGAAATACTTGTACCATCCGGCTATGTATCTTTCATTGTTTCATATGGCATGTATCAGTAAATTGCTAGATTCCAGCAGAAAAGAACTATACAAGGTATTGAAGAAACCTAATGTAAAATTAAGCAAATTGCAGTGTATTCTTACTTCCAGAGCTAAAGGCAAGTACAACAGAGCTGAAAACACCTAAATCATGTTACATGTGACATTTCAGTTAGGAAGAGTGTTTGGCTTAAAGCAGAAACACCTGTACCATCCGTCCATCTATCTTTCATTGTTTCATATGGCATGTTCACGTAAGTTCTAGATTCAAGCAGAAAACACTATGAACGTATTGAAGAAACCTAATTTAAAAATTCGCGAATTGCAGTGTATTCGTACTTCCAGATCTAAAGGCAAGTACAACAGAGCTGAAAACACCTAAGTCATGTTACATGTGACATTTCAGTTAGGAAGTGTTTTTGGCTTAAAGCAGAAACACTTGTACCATCCGGCCATGTATCTTTCATTGTTTCTTATGGCATGTTTAAGTAAGTTGCTAGATTCCAGCAGAAAGCACTATAGAACAACATATTGAAGAAACCTAATGTAAAAATACGCGAATTGCAGTGTATTCTTACTTCCAGAGCTAAAGGCTAGTACAACAGAGCTGAAAACACCTAAATCATGTTACATGTGACATTTCAGTTAGGAAGTGTGTTTGGCTTAAAGCAGAAACACTTGTACAATCCGGCCTTGTATCTTTCATTGTTTCATATGGCATGTGCCAGTAAGTTGCTAGATTCCAGCAGAAAAGCACTATAGAACGTATTGAAGAAACCTAATGTAAAAATAAGCAAATTGCAGTGTGTTCTTACTTCTAGAGCTAAGGCCACACAACCGAGCTGAAAACACCTGAATCTTGTTGCATGTGACATTTCAGTTAGGAAGTGTGTTTGGCTTAAAGCAGAAACACTTGTACCATTCGCGCATGTATCATTTATCGTTTCATATGGCATGTTCCAGTAAGTTGCTAGATTCCAGCAGAAAAGCACTATAGAACGTATTGAAGAAACCTAATGTGAAAATACATGAATTGCAGTGTATTCTTACTAACAGAGCTAAAGCCCAGTACAACAGTGATTAAAACAGCTAAATCATGTTACATGTGACATTTCAGTTAGGAAGTGTGTTTGGCTTAAAGCAGAAACACTTGTACCATTCGCGCATGTATCATTTATCGTTTCATATGGCATGTTCCAGTAAGTTGCTAGATTCCAGCAGCAAAGCACTATAGAACGTATTGAAGAAACCTAATGTAAAAATACGCGAATTGCAATGTAATCTTACTTCCAGAGCTAAATGCCAGTACAATAGAGCTGAAAACACCTAAATCATGTCACAAGTGACATTTCAGATAGGAAGTGTGTTTGGCTTAAAGCAGAAACACTTGTACTATTCACGCATGTATCATTTATTGTTTCATATGGCATGTTCCAGTAAGTTGCTAGATTCCAGCAGAAAAGCACTATAGAACGTATTGAAGAAATCTAATATGAAAATACGCGAATTGCAGTGTATTCTTACTTCCAGAGCTATAGGCCAGTACAACAGACCTGAAAACACCTAAACCATGTTACATGTGACATTTCAGATAGGAAGTGTGTTTTGCTTAAAGCAGAATCAGTTGTACCATCCGGCCATGTATCTTTCATTGTTTCATAAGGCATGTTTAAGTAAGAAGCTAGATTCCAGCAGAAAAGCACTACGAACATATTGAAGAAACCTAATGTAAAAATATGCCAATTGTAGTGTATTCTTACTTCCAGACCTAAAGGCAAGTACAACATAGCTGAAAACACCTAAATCATGTTACATGTGACATTTCAGCTAGGAAGTGTGTTCGGCTTAAAGCAGAAACACTTGTACCATCTGGCAATGTATCTTTCATTGTTTCTTATGGCATGTTTAAGTAAGTTGCTAGATTCCAGCAGAAAAGCACTATAGAACAACATATTGAAGAAACCTAGTGTAAAAATGGGCGAATTGCAGTGTGTTCTTACTTCGAGAGCTTAAGGACAGTACAACCGAGCTGAAAACACCTGAATCATGTTGCATGTGACATTTCAGTTCGGAAGTGTGTTTGGCTTAAAGCAGAAACACTTATACCATCCAGCCATGTATCTTTCCTTGTTTTATATGGCATGTTTCAGTAAGTTGCTAGATTCCAGCAGAAAAGCACTATAGAACGTATTGAAGAAACCTAAAATGACAATACGCGAATTGCATTGTATTCTTACTTCCAGACCTAAAGGCCAGTACAAAAGAGCTGAAAACACCTAAATCATGTTACATGTGACATTTGAGTTAGGAAGTGTGTTTGGCTTAAAGCAGAAACTATTGTACCATGCGGCCATGTATCTTTGATTGTTTCATATGGCATGTTCAAGTAAGTTGCTAGACTCCAGCATAAAAGCACTATAGAATGTATTGAAGAAACCTAATGTAAAAATATGCCAATTGTAGTGTATTCTTACTTCCAAACCTAAAGGCAAGTACAACAGAGCTGAAAACACCTAAATCATGTTACATGTGACATTTCAGTTAGGAAGTGTGTTTGGCTTAATGCAAAATCACTTGTAACATCCGGCCATGTATCTTTCACTGTTACGTATGTCATGTTCAAGTAAGTTGCTAGATTCCAGCAGAAAAGCACTATAGAACATATTGAAGAAACCTAATGTGAAAATTTGTGAATTTCAGTGTATTCTTACTAACAGAGATAAAGGCCAGTACAACAGTGATTAAAACACCTAAATCATGTTACATGTGACATTTCCGTTAGGAAGAGTGTTTGACTTAAAGCAGAAATACTTGTACCATCCGGCTATGTATCTTTCATTGTTTCATATGGCAAGTTCCAGTAAGTTGCTAGATTCCAGCAGAAAGCACTATAGAACATACTGAAGAAACCTAATGTAAAAATAGGCGAATTGCAGTGTACTCTTACTTCCAGAGCTAAAGGCAAGTACAACAGAGCTGAAAACACCTAAATCATGTTACATGTGACATTTGAGTTAGGAAGTGTATTTGGCTTAAAGCAGAAACACTTGTACCATCCGACCATGTATCTTTCATTGTTTCATATGGCATGTTCCAGTAAGTTGCTAGATTCCAGCAGAAAAGCACTATAGAGCGTATTGAAGAAACCTAATATAAAAATACGCGAATTGCAGTGTATTCTTACTTCCAGAGCTAAAGGCAAGTACAACAGAGCTGAAAACACCTAAATCATGTTACATGTGACATTTCCGTTAGGAAGAGTGTTTGGCTTAAAGCAGAAATACTTGTACCATCCGGCTATGTATCTTTCATTGTTTCATATGTCATGTTCCAGTAAGTTGCTAGATTCCAGCAGAAAAGAACTATAGAATGTATTGAAGAAACCTAATGTAAAAATATGCCAATTGTAGTGTATTCTTACTTCCAGACCTAAAGGCAAGTACAACAGAGCTGAAAACACCTAA
>NW_021611867.1:0-4009 GCF_004785775.1 Grammomys surdaster | reverse complement strand
CTTAGTTTTCCAGATGCCATAATTATAGGTGGAAGCCACCACACCCACCCAAGTTGGCTTCTAATTCACCATTTCCAGCTTCAGTTTCCGTGTACTTAAATCTACAGGCACCCGTTACCATACTTAGTTTGTTATTTGTTGAAATCTCACTAAGTTCTCTGGTTGGCCTAGTAATCAAAGTCCTCCTAAGTCCTTCAGCCTCCTAAATAGCTTAGATTTCAGGTCTGGATGACCAGACCCAGCTTAGTTTACTATTTAATTGTAAACACAAAACCCAGCAGTATCATGAATGCTGTTTACATGGCTGTATATACACCAAGCCTTTGGAACATTGTCATGTCAAAATCCTAAAAGGTTGTTCCAGGTGGTGGTTAAATGGTACAGCTGTGTGAGAGAGGCCCTGAGTTTGGTCTTCAGCACCAAAACAAATCCTTCATTTTTTAAAAAGCTGAAAGAAAAGTACTGAATGACAAACCCCATTCCTCCTCTCTTCCTGCCCCCAGGACCCAATGCTCACGGTTTTGTTGAGAACAAGCAAGAGAAACTTATTCTAAGCACTACCATTTCATTTTCAGACTCCATTTTATCATAGGGAGAAACAAAAGTCAAGGCCCCAGGCCCTATGGGAGCTGGGGACTTCCCTATAGCTGAACAGCTTCTGTTGTCAACAGCTGGCTGAGTCCAGACATCTCAGGGACAACTTGTAAGAAGACAGTTGTCTGAGTCCAGCACTCTCAAGGACAACGTTGCCATCTTGCTGGCAGGATCAAACAAGTTCATGTTCCCAGACCTAGGAATGAACATCTATCTACATGTTTTCTTAATTGTCTGTTAACTGGTAAAGAATATAGGAATTGCTATTATCTAAACTAAGGTGCGTAAGTCATAAAAATATATAACTAATTGCCTATTCTGTGCTAGTTAACTACATACAGCTGATCTCTCCTTTGTCCCACCCATACCCCAACCTCTACCCCACCCTCCACCCCCATCACTCTGAGCTCTGCACCTAATGTCTAGGAGAATGAATTAAGGGCCTTGAAGCCAGTTGCCCTGGATACATCCCAATCTCTAATGGGTACTCCCTTATTTAACCCATAATGTCAAAATACAATCAGATAACACTGCAGTTCCTCCCAGGTCCCCCCTCAGTTTGTGTTCCCATCCTTTTGAAATGTTGTACCATTCCACTTTGGGGATGAGGTTCGGATCCCATACTGGCTTCCTGCCTCCCTGGGCACTCAGAAAATACAGCTTTTGTTTTTAAAGTTTCCATCTCTGAAGTGAGTTTTCTCAGCTCCCACCACAAACCTAACAATTTCTCTTTCCACATAACTATAATCATAAACTACTTGTTTTTGTAACTAGCTTATTTCACTGAAAATAATGCCTTCAAGGTTTACTGGAAGGATTAAAATCAAAAGATAGATTTTAATGTTGAATAATATGCTCTTGAATTGTGTACCACACTTTCTTTGGGGGGCCGAGCAGGGATTTGTTCTGGGGGGACAGGGTCTCACTATATAACCTAGGCTACATAGTTCAACTCCATGCTATCCTCAAACACTTAATCCCAGTTGCTGAGGTTACAGACAGGCTTTTGCTACCAGGGCTTGTTAACAGTGTGTTTTCTCTGTGAATATTTGAGTTCCTTCCACCTCATGACTGCTGTGAACAGGAACAGCAGTAAATATGCAGTTGTTTCTTCAAGCAGTGCCTTTAATCCTAGCATTCAGAAGGCAGGGAGGCTGGTGAATCTCTATGAGTGTTAGGCCAGCTTGAACTACATAGCAAGATCTAAGCCAGCCAGAGCTGCATAGAAAATCTGTGTCTAGACAGGCAGTGGTGGTGCACGCCTTTAATCCCAGCACTTGGGAGGCAGAGGCAGGCGGATTTCTGAGTTCGAGGTCAGCCTGGTCTACAGAGTGAGTTCCAGGACATCCAGGACTACACAGAGAAACCCTGTCTTGAAAAGCAAAACAAAAAAAAAAAAAAAGAAAAAAAGAAAAAGAAAATCTGTGTCTCAAAAAACCCTGTGCGTGTTTGTGTGAGTGAGTGTGTGTGTGTGTGTGTGTAGTGGGGCACATGACAGGGCATGAAATCAGGACAACTTGAGGGAGTCATTTCTCTCACTTCATTGGTCCTGTGGATCAAAAGCTTATATAGCAGTAGACACCTTTACCTGCTAATCTATTGGCCAGCCCAAATAACCCAATTAAAATACAATCAAAGGGCCGGGATATATATTTCTTCTTTCCTTTTGAAAGTGGACAAATTGTGGTTGTTCCTTTCTTGTATTGGAAGTTCTCTTCAGTACCGTCTTTAGCCAGAGATTATTTGCCATAGTTCTTCGTCACTACACAACGGTAGCCAATTGCCTGATCGTCTTAGACATCCGCATCTGAGCACATACACGCCATATCAGACAGACACAAGTACAGGGATGTCCCCCCAAAATGGCTGGGAGGAGGCGTTGCAGTCCCTGAAATCAGTACACGTAGGAAGGATGCTAAGTGGGCTCTGATGGCAGATCCCTGGCTGTGCTGCAGTTAGAGAGCATGGAAATAAGGCCGAGCTGTCTGAGGAGAGCTACCAGGAAAAAGACGCGGACGCTCCTCCTCTTTACTCTAACTCTGATCTGGCTGGGAAAGGGGGAAGGGTGAAATGGAAACTTCAAGGATCCTTGGAAAGTCAGTTACATCAGAAGATGTCTTACTAAAGCAAACATGTGAAAGAATGTTTTCCTGAGAAGACACAGGTGAAAGGATGTTTTGATATAGCAAACCTGTGAAAGGCCGCTTGATGAAGGAGTATAAATATGACCCACAGACAGTGAGAGCAGAAGCTTCGGTTTGATTTGCTCTGCCTCACGACTCTTCGCTAACACACACATACTGGTTCACCTTACCTAGCATGGTTGAGTTTAGCTTGTGGTAACATCGACATTGAAAGAAACTCACCCAAGAACTACTCAAGAGGTCTGAAGCTTCTTGCCTCACCTCAGGCTGGCTGGCGAGTCGTGCAGTCTCTTCAGGACTGAACTACAGCTGCCAGGTGTCTGCCTGCAGAGAGGAAGCTACTGACAAAGATCAAGCTCGCCCCCACAGAACTATTGCTAAACAGGTCCACTTCCCCATCTCTTCTCTTCTACTGCCTCTGGTGGGTGGTAGACTAAAGGAAAGGTTGAACGCTTACTAAACTAGGCTGCAAAAAACTTACACCTACAGAAGGGGAAGGGGCAGATGAAGCCACAGCTTGCTATTTCTGCTAGAGTGTAAGGGATAGAGAACACAATCAGGGTTTGTGCTGAAGAGCCCTTCCTGGGATCCCAACCCTCAGTATCCATAGAAAGACATCAAATGGGATGGCAGAGAACAAGATGGAAGTTGTAAGGCTCTGGCAGGCCTGAGCATGGCGGACATGGCTCTGGCAGACCTTGCCCTTCTCCTGCTCCCTCTGCCTTGCTAAAAACTGTTTGGCTACTTTCGAACTGCTAGCCACCACGTCTGTTCCCTTATTTGGCCACTTCCTCCTCCTGAGGCTGATTACCAAGGTCCAGCTATCAAAGTATTAAAGTCCAGGGCTGGAGAGATGGCTCAGTGGTTAAGAGCACCGACTGCTCTTCCAGAGGTCCTGAGTTTAATTCCCAGCAACCACATGGTGGCTCACAACCATCTATAATGGGATCTGATGTCCTCTTCTGGTGTGCCTGAAGACGGCTACAGTGTATTCATATGAATAAAATAATCTTAAAATAAATAAATAAATAAATATATTAAAAAAAAAGTATTAAAGTCCAGCAATCAAAAAGCCCTATTGTTTCACCTAATTAACATGCCCAAAGAAATAATCCCACTGTATCCTAGCCCATTCTAACACAGACTTGCCCCTTTTTCTCTTAAGAATTATACCTTCAAGGGTATAATTTTCCCTCTTCCCAGGATGTTGTTTGTCTGCGTAAGTCAGAAATCAACCACTTCTAACCTCAGCTCAGTTTAATAAAAGCTCT
>NW_021611866.1:0-1797 GCF_004785775.1 Grammomys surdaster | reverse complement strand
TTTCTCTTTGTAGCAATAGAAACACAGAAAGCCTGTGAGTGTATTTAGTATGGTCAAGCCTTTGCATAATACTCTAGTCTTCATTATCATGAAAGAGTATGTGCTAGAGAGAAACCTTAAAAATATATTTAGTATAATGAAGGCATTAAACACCTCTATAGTCTTCATAATTATGAAACTATGCATACTGGAGAGAAACTCTGAATGTTAGCAACGTGGTAAAACCTTTATGTTATGGGATCCACTGAGATCCAACACAACTCAAACACAGGACAAGGCAGATGATGAGAATTTATTGTAATCAAATCACTACTGATCAATCAGGGCAACAAACTTATACTCAGAAGCTTAGCTGCAATGCACCCAGCCTCGCCCCAACTCCAAGCCAGAAAGTTATATAGCTTCCAAAATTCAAAACCATTCCTGAGTCTCTTTAATGAACCCTACATCAATGATCATGGAGGATGACCTTTTGGTGTGTTATCTATTTTATTTTTTATTATGTGTTTTTGCATATGTGGTTTTAAGGGAAATTGGTCTGTAATTCTCTCTCTCCACCCTCTCTCTCTCTCTCTCTCTCTCTCTCTCTCTCTCTCTCTCTCTCTCTCTCTCTCTCATTTTTGTAGCTAAATCTTTATATTGATTGGATAGTTGGGTAACCAAGGCTTCACAGCTAAGGTTTCTTTTTCAATATTTTTAAATACTTTCAGGAGTATTTTAGTGATTTCCTCTTCAGAAGTCTGGTAAAACTCATGGCCCTGGCCTCTATTTATTGACACACTTGTAATGACTTCTGTTTTTCTAGGTGTTTGGGTCTGTCTAAGTTATTTAACTTAGTTTGATTTACCTTTGGTAAGTGGAACCTATTGAAGAGATTATCCATTTATTTTAGAATTTCCAATTTGATGGAGTATGGACATTTTCAAACTAAGTTCTTACCATTCTCTGGTTTTCTTCATTGTCTGTTATTTTGTCACCATTTTCCTTTTAGATTTCATTAATTTGGATATTCTCTATCTTTTAATATATGTTTCTATTTTGTCTATTAAAAGGCTCAAAGGACCAACACCATGTTTCATTAATTCTTTGTATTCTTGTCTATTTTATGGATTTTGTCTCCCAATTTGATCATATCTTAATGTCTACATCTTTTCTTCATTTCTCACTCACTTCTTTCTCTTCTAGACTTTAAAGCATGCTGTAAAATTGCCAGTGTGGGAGCTCTCCAATTTTTCATGTAGGGACTTTGTGCTATGAACTTTCATCTTAGAGATAATTTCATTTTCTTTGAATTCCGAAAGATTGTGCATTGACTTCTAGAAAGTCTCTAATTTCTTCCTTCCTTTTTTTCTTTTTTTCTTTTTTTCTTTTTTTTGGGATTTTTTTCGAGACAGGGTTTCTCTGTATAGTCCTGGCTGTCCTGGAACTCACTCTGTAGACCAGGCTGGCCTCGAACTCAGAAATCCACATGCCTCTGCCTCCCAAGTTCTGTGATTAAAGGTATGCGCCACCACCACCCGGCTCTTCCTTTATTTCTGTCTTAATGTAATTGTCACTCAGTAGTGAGGTGTGCAGCTTCCATGAGTTTGTAAGTTTTGTGTTCTTTCTGGTTTATATCCAGCTGTAATCCATGGTGGTCTGACAAGACATATTGTGCTAGCTGTTTTTTTTGTAGAGCTGCAATGTGTCTGAATATGTGGTCAGTTTACTAGTAAGTTTCATGAGGTGCTAAGCAGAAGGTATATTTTTTTTATATTTCAGTAGAATGTTCTCCAAATTTCAGCTGGATTCATGTTC
>NW_021611865.1:0-9645 GCF_004785775.1 Grammomys surdaster | reverse complement strand
CCTCCTCCTCCTCCTCCTCCTCCTCCTCCTCCTTCTCCTTCTTCCTTATTGAGGGTTGTGCTGTGAGTATTCTGAATATTTGGGCTAATATCCACATATCAGAGGGGATATTCCATGTGTGTTCCTTTATGTCTGGGTTACCTCACTGTGGATGATATTGCCCAGTTCCATGCATTTGCTTGCAAATTTCATGAAGTCATTGTTTTTAATAGCTTAGTAGTATTCCTTTGTGTAAGTTTACAACGTTTTCTGCAGCCATTATTCTCTTGATGGACATCTCAGTCTTTTCTAGCTATTGACTTTTAAAATAAGGCTGCTATATACATAGTAGAGCACATGTTCTTGTTATATTTTGGATCATCTTTTTGGTACATACTCAGAAGTGGTATAGTTGGGTCTTCAGGTAGAACTATTTTTAATTTTCTGAGGAACTGCCAGATTTATTTTCAAAGTGATTTTATTATCTTGCTGTTCTATCAGCAAGGGAGAAGTGTTCCACTTTCTGTACATCTGCATCAGCGTGTGCTGTCACCTGAATGTTTGATCTTAGCATTCAGATTGATGTGAAGTGGAATATCAGGTTCATTTTGATTTGTATTTCCCTGATGACTAAGGATGTTGAACATTATTTAGGTACTTCTTGGCTATTCAAGATTCCTCAGTTGAGATTTGTTTATGTAGCCTTTTACTCTATTTTAATAGGATTATTTGGTTCTCTGGAGTCTAACAACTTGAGTTCTTTGTATATTTTGGTTATTAGCTCTTTATCAGATACAGCATTGGTAAAGATATTTTTCTAGTATCTCAATTTGTGTTTTGTCCTATTGACCATGTCCTTTTCATTACAGAAGTTTTCATTTTATGAGGTCTCATTTATCAATTGTTGACATTAGAGCATGAGCCATTGGTGTTCTTTTCAGGAAAATTTCCTCAGTGCCAATATGTTCAAGCTCTTTACCACATTTTGTGTGTGTGTGTGTGTGTAGGTTCTTGATCCACTTGTGTTTGAGCTTTATACAAGAGATAAGAATTGATAAGATCAATCTGCATTCTTCTACATTCTTCTACATACTAGTTAAACCAGCACTATTTGTTAAAAATGTTGTCTTTCCCCCACTGGATCCTTTTGGCATCTTTGTCAAAGAACAAGTGACAATAGGAGTGTACGTTTATTGCTGTGTTTTCAATTTATTTTATAGATCTACCTATCTATGTCTGTACCAATACTATGCGGTTTTTATCACTATTGCTCTACAGTATAGCTTGAGGTCAGGGATGGTAGTTCCCTAGAAGTTCTTTTATTGTTGAGGATGGTTTTTGCTATTCTGGGTGGTTTCATATGCAGATGAATATGAGAATTACTCTTACTATTTTTGTGAGGAATAGAGTTGTGATTTTAATGTGGATTGCACTGAGTCTGTAGATTCCTTTTGGTATGATGGCCATTTTTACTATGTTAATCCTACCAAGCAAGTGAAAGATCTGTATGACAAGAACATCAAGTCTCTGAAAAAAAACAAAGAAAAGACACAGAAGATTGAAAGATCTCCCAGTCATTAATTGGTGATCTTAGATTTGGTCAGTAATATTTTGTTGTTTGTACACCAAGGTGTTCAAGCCTATTCCCTACTTTCTGTTATATTAGAATTAGTGTATCTGGTTCTATGTTGAGGTCTTTGATCTACTTGAACTTGAGTTTTGAGCAGAATGATAGATACAAAATGACTTGTATTCTTCTGCATGGACACATCCAGTAAGACCAGCATCATTAATTGAATATACTTTTGTTTCTTCATTGAATGATTTTCCTTAATTTTGAAAAATCAAGTGTCCATGTGTCCAAGGTGTTTGGGTTTATTTCTGGGATATCAATTCTGTTGCGTTGATCTCCCTGTTTGTCCTTATATCAATGCTATACAATTTTTATTAAAGTTGCCCTGTAATGCTGATTAGTTTCTGGATGGTGATTCCTTTACATTTTTTTTATTGTTGGTATTGTTTAGCTTTCCTGGTTACTTTGTTTTTACATGTGATTTTGAGAATTGCTCTGTCAAGGTCTTCAATGAACGATTTTGGAATTTTGATGGAAATGCATTGAATCTCTTGATTGCTTTTGGTAACAAGACCTATTATACACTGTTAATCATACAATTCATGAGCACGGAGATCTTCTGATATCTTTTTCAGTTTCCTTCTTCAGCAACTTGAACTTTTTCTCATATAGATCTTTCACTTGCTTGGTTACAGAAACACCAAGATATTTTATGTTATTCATGACAATTTGTAAAGGGTGTTGTTTCTCTAATTTCATTCCTGGCTAATTTATTATTTTAATAAATGTTGGCTACAGTTTTTTTTTGTTATTTTGTATCCAGATAATTGGCCAAACATCTTTTTCAATTGTAGGCATTCTCCTTTTGAATTACTATCATATCATCTATAAATAATGATTTTTTGAAATCTTCTTTTCTACTTTTTATCCACTTGACCTCCTGTAGTTTTCTTATTGCTCTGGCAAGAATTTTAGTAACTCTATTGTACAGATAAGGAGAAAGGGGGTGGCTTTTCTCATTCTGATTTAGATAGAATTGCTTTAAGTTTCTTTCTGTTTAGTATAATGTTGGCTATTAACTTTCTGTATATTGTTTTAGTTATGTTTAAGCATGTGCCTTGTATCCATAATGTCTGTAATACTTTAAAAAATCTTTTCTCTTTCTTTCTTTCTTTCTTTCTTTCTTTCTTTCTTTCTTTCTTTCTTTCTTTCTTTCTCTCTCGCTTTCTTTCATTCTCCCTCCCTCCCCCCTCCCTCCCTCTCTCCCTCCCTCCCTCCCTCCCTCCCTCTTTCCCTCCCTCCCTCTTTCCCTCCATCCCTCTGTCCTTCCCTCCCTCTGTCCTTCCCTCCCTCCCTCTCTCCCTCCCTCTGTCTCTCTCTCTCTTCCCCGCCTCTCTCTTCCCTTCAAACTCCAGATTTTATCATGGATCACCCTCCGAATGTTCCATATCCTATACCTCCTCCAAGCTCCCCTGTCTCTATGAGTATGTCCCACAACCCACCTCCACTCCACCAGACCTCTAAATTCCCTAGACCTGACAGTGTCTTGAGGGTTAAGTGCATCTTCTCTGACTAAACTCAGACCTGGTAGTTCTCTGCTGTATATGTGTTTGGGGCCTCATGTCTTCTGATGTATGCTGCCTGGTTGGTGCTCCAGTGTCTGAGAAATCTCAAGGTTCCAGGTTAACTGAGACTGTTGGTCCTCCTAAAGGGTCACCCTCCTCAGCTTCTTCCAGCTTTCCCCTAATTCAACCACAGGGGTCAGCAGTTTCTGTCCATTGGTTGGGTGCAAATATCTGCATCTCACTCTCAACTGCTTGTTGGGTCTTTTGGAGGGCAGTCATAATAGGTCCCTTTTTGTTAGCACTCCATAGTCTCAGTAATAGTGTCAAGTCTTGGGGCCTCCCCTCGAGCTGGATCCCACTTTGGGTCTGTAGCTGGTTCTACTTTTTCACAGGCTCCTATCCATTTGCATCCCTGCAGTTCTTTCAGACAGGAACAACTATGGGTCAGAGATTTTACTGTGGGATGGCAACTCCATTCTTCAGTTAATGACTTGTCTTTCTGCTGGAGGTGTGCTCTAGAAGTTTCTTCTCTTCAATATAGGTCATTTCATCTAAGGTCCTTCCCTTTGAGTCCTGAGAGTCTCTCACCCCACAGACCTCTGTTACATTGTGGAGAGCCCCTGCAACCTCCTACCTTTAGAGGTTGCCTGCTTCCATTCTTTTTGCTATCCCTCAGGGAATCAGTCTCCCCCCCCGCCCTCAATACCAGATCATGTTAGATATTTGTCAAACTAATTTTTAGCAATTTGTAGCTGTGTTATTAGTCGGAGAAAGAAGGGAGATGTTGGCACCAGTTGTTTGATGGGACACTTGTACAAACTTCACCCTAAGGTAGTCAGGAACCAGAAGGACTTTCTGGGTTCAAGTTTGGCAAAGTCTCATTATACCACTTTGGGTTCTGCAGAAAGCTCCTCCAAATTAACTGACTTGTCAGCAGTGGTCAGAAAAAATCATCAAGGTATGTTTCCTATAAATAGCAAGAAGACCACAAAGCTGTGGAATCACTTTTCTATTTGTTCAGCAGACTCAACAAAGGTGGTGTGCCTGCACTGTGGCCGGACCATCTGCAGGGGCAAGAAGCCCACCAACCTGGGCACCAGCTGTCTTTTGAGACATCTGCAGCAGTTCCATGGCCATTTACTCAAGAATGATATCTCAGAGGTCACTCTACTCCTTTGTCCAGGCATCCAGAGGCCTCTGGGGATAGAGATCTCAGGGGTTTCCTCTTTCTGTGACTCCACAGGGAAGTTCTGTGACTCTCATCCAGTTGCCAAAAACAATCACAAGTCTCATAGCTGAAATGATTGCACTTGACCTTCAGCCATACTCTCCCTTGTAGACAACGTTGGCTTTAACAGGCTGCTCGAATACTTGAAACCTCAGTAGAACAGCTATTGTATTGTATGACAATGTGAAACAGATAATTATGTCACATCTGAAGGAAGCTGAGAGTGGCATGGTCCACTTCACCTCCGGAATATGGATGAGTAGCCAGACTCGTGAATACCTGACCCATACAGCTCACTGGGTCACCTTCGCATCCGCTGTCTGACCACATTGTGAGGACCACCATTGCTCAGCACTTTTAGATGTGTCACAGATCGACTGTGACTATAGTGGAAACAGCATTCAGAAGCAGCTGGAGTGTTGGTGGGAAGCCTGGGTGACTTCCATTGGTCTTCAGATTGGCATCACTGTCACTGACAATCCAAACATAGGGAAGTGCTGAGTGAGGGTGAACACTCAAGTGTGCAGTGCTTCAGTCACACAGTGAATCTGATTGTGAGTGAGGCTATCAAGAGCCAGAGGATGGTGCAGAACTTACTGAGTATTGCCAGGAAGCTGTGTGAGCAGGTCCATCGGTCACCCAGAGCAAGAGAGAAGTTAGCAGAACTGCAGAAAGAGTACGAGCTGCCATAGCACCAGCTGATCCAGGATGTCCCATCAAAGTGGAGCACATCATTCCACGTGCTTCAACGTCTGATTGAGCAGAAGAGGGCAGTTAACGAAGTATCCATTGAGTGTAACTTCAGAGAGCTGATCAGCTCTGATGAGTGGGAGGTCATGCATTCTGTGTGCCATGTGCTGAGACCATTTGATGCTGCAAGCCGAGAGATGAGTGCCCACATGTCTACACTGAGCCAGGTCATCCTCATGATCCACATCCTCAGCAGAAAAGTTGAGATGCTACTTGGGGAGACAATGGGCATTGACACCATGCTTAAGTCCCTCGCCATGGCGAGCCGCCTGTCTGCCACCCTCCATGACCCCAGGTACATCTTTACCTCACTGCTGGACCCTCACTACAAAGCTTCCCTGTTCGCAGAGTAGGAGGCAGAGCAGTACAGACAAGACTTAATCAGGGAGCTAAAAATATTGAATTCTACCTCAGAGGACATAGCCACCTCCAATGGCTGTGACTCAGGGTCCCCACTTAAAGATACTGGCACAGAGGAGAGCCTGTGGTCCCTCGCACCAATAAAGAGATTAGAGAAAGAAGCTACCTGAAGACATGGTACTTGCATATTTGGAGGAAGAGGTGTTGGAACACAGCTGTGACCCACTTACCTACTCGAACCTAAAGCGGTCATCGTAGCCTGGGCTGTCTACCTTAGCAGTCCAGTTTCTGGGCTGTCCCCCAAGTACAATCCCCTCAGAAAAGCTGTTTAGCACACCCATGGAGGCTGGCAGCTTTGGCCAGCCCAGGCTCATGATGGAGCATTTTGAAAAGCTCATCCTTTTAAAAGTAAATCTCCCCTTAATATGCTTCCAGTATTGAACTCAGAGATGGAGCCACCAGACTGAAACGTGCTTCAGAGTGCTAGCTATTGTACTAGGGCTGACTCTCCTGGCAGGGCCATGTAGGACACTAGACCAAATATCTACATGTGTCTTACTCCTTTAGGCCAGGTGTTGAGGTGCGTTTTCAGAAGCCCATTAGAAACAGTCTTGACAATTATGAAATAGGATGATCAGGTTTAAAATTATAAAGATTTTATTAAAGAGGGGATAATTGTTTTATTAGAATGGAAGGAAGATATAAACAATTTTATTGTGTAGGGTTTCTATTCAGTTGTTTAAAAACCACAAATCAGGTGCTGTATTTTAATTAAATATTTTAATAGCAAGAAAACAGCTTTTGTGGCTGGCTGTTAAATGAAACCTGTAAATAGGAGGTGGAGGTTAAGCCATCCTGACTGAACAGTTCTTAACCACAGGCTCCAAAAGTATGTTGAAGAGAGAATATTCTGGAAGCTGTTTATGTTACAGAACCAGGCAGTTGAAAACAAAACTGAACTTGGGCATACCATGGAGTGTCAGTCACATGGCTGGTTGGTCATAAAGAACATTCCTATGGCAGGTGTTGCATTCAGGTTTGATGTTGTCAGTTAACTCAGAGATATCCCGCTTATTATGAGCTCCTTGCAATTGGATCCAAGTTTTAAAGTCATGCTTAGGACCTCACCCGTGCATGATATGACACGTTTACAACAGATGGCCTGTTGATCAAATCTCCATGCCTCTGATTTATTTTTGCATGTCTATACAATAAAGCTATCTCATAAGAAGTAGGCACTGGAGAATCCGTCTGCTCCTGTCCTGTGGAGATACTGAATCCTGAGTCATCGAGGAGCCACTGCACTCAGAGCAGCCGGTAAGAACTCCATCTCACTCCTTAAGCCCCAGTCCCTCCGGAATTCCACTTCCCTTCCACCCCTGCCTGGTCCTTTGGGCTGGGACAGACACAGAATCGGTCTTCTCCTGTCCTGTGGAGATACTGAATTCTGAGTCATCCTAGAAGAGCCACTGCACTCAGAGCAGCTGGTAAGAACTCCATCTTACTCCCTAAGCCCCAGAGATACATCTGGGAGCCAGGGACATTCAGGACACAGCAGCTACCCAAACCCCACCCCTCCAGAATTCCACTTCCCTTCCGCCCCTGCCTGGTCCTTTGGGCTGGGGCAGACACAGAGTCGGTCTGCTCCTGTCCTGTGGAGATACTGAATTCTGAGTCATCGAGGAGCCACTGCACTCAGAGCAGAAGGATTTCCAGATCCAAGAGGTGGCCTGAGTCCCAGGAGTTCTTCCACCCAGGAGATTAGGAGCATAAGACCACAGAGACATCTGGACTCTGAGGAGCTCTGTAACAAGCAAGATAACTGGAAATACAAACTCCAGTCTTACACAGTGAGGGCAGGTAACACTAGAGTTAACCAGATGGCAAAAGGCAAGTGCAAGAACATAAGCAACGGAAACCAAAGTTTCTTGGCATCATCAGTACCCAGTTCTCCAAATATAGCAAGCCCTGAACACCCCATCACACCAGAAGAGCAGGATTCAGAATTAAAATCACTTCTCATGATGATGATAGAGGATTATAAGAAGGAATTAAGTAACTCCCTTAAAGAAATACATGAGAGTACAAGTAAACAGGTAGAAGCCCTTAAAGAGGAATCACAGAAATCCCTTAAAGAAATGGAAGAAAACACAAAGAAGGAATTAAACAAAAACATTCAGGATCTGAAACTGGAAATAGAAACAATCTATGCCCTCTCTGGCTCCTCCTCTTCCTGTTTTCTCTTCCTCTCCCAACTCCTCCTTTTCCTCTCCTTACTTCTCCTACCTTAGCTCCTCCTACATCTGACCTTTGAAAACTGGCCTTTGGATATTATATAAAATCTTCTGCCTCATAATATTTTCTCATAAATTTATACATTTTTTTGCCCACTATTTTAATCTTAACAGAGACCATGGATTTCATTCCCAGCAGTCATATGAAAAAGTTCAGTGGATTTGATGCTATATTCTGTTTTTCATGGGCACTTGTACATACAAGGAATGTATAAACATATGCAAAACACATACATACTTGCAAAATGAATGAATACATATTTTAAAAGGCTAATTTGTATTTATTAACATTATCTTTTTTATGAAACTAGAATCTGGTCTACATCTAGAATCTGGTCTACATGTAGTTTCATAGGAGTTTAACCATTGGAAACATGTTGTGTATAAGTTCCCCAAATTGCAGTATGATTATCAAAATGATTTCTTTGAGAAAATGTAATCTGTCATAAATTTATAATGAGTCAAGATGTGGGGAAAGGTATAAGCTGTGTTTGTTTGACTGTATGTTTTTTGGCAGGTTATTGTTAGTGATTTTTTTATAGCTATAACTATTATATTAGGAAAGTGATTTGTGTTATTTGTACCATGCCTTTTAGATGATTTTAGCATTCCAGTGTGGGTGGTAGAGGAGGATCAATTTGAAAGATTTAGTACAGCAGCAAACACTTACTTTTCATTAGAAATTTCATTTTTCAGTGCAGGGGCTGCATTCAAAACAGCAAGCCACCATTCACTCCTGCCAGAATTTTCTGGATTCAGGACCACAATTGGCACTGCACACAGAGGGTGGCATCTGAGGAAAGTTATATATATGCAGATCAGGATTTTTGCCCATTTCTTTTATAAGTATATTTTCTATCAGCATGTAGAGATTTCAATAATCTTAGTTTACATACACCAAATGATTGACTACATTTTACTTAGTCCATTGTGTAATGGCAAGCAGTGAATACTGGAAATAAGTTGATGAATGTTGAATGTTTCTCAATGTCTATAAATTTATGAAGAAAGGCTGATGGTATGCTGTACTGATGGGATGCAAATAGTAAGGAGATTGCACCCTGAGTTTTAAAGTTAATTATTGTCAATTTGACAAAAAGTACAGAAACAGACAGAGGGAAATTTAATCGAGGAATTCTTTCAATAAGATGAGCCTGTTCTCATCCTTGTGAAGCATTTTCATTAATTGGTGGTTGACGTAGGAGTTCCCACCTTACTGTGGTCAATACTGTACTTGGTCAGGGCTCTATGAAAAATCAAGCAGAGCAGGTCAGTAAGTAGTGTTCCTCCAGGGTCTATGCTTTACTCCCAGTCTCCAGACACCTGTGCTTGTCTTTCCATGATTCTAACCTATGAGCCAACACCCCTTCCTCCTCACTTTGTTTATGATCAGAGTTTAATTATAGTAACAGAATAGCAAGCTAGGATTTAAAGACATCTAAAACAGAAAGAATATGTTCTCTAATCTCAGATTCCAGATGCAACCTCCAATAAGTTAGAATTATATATTATGCAAGTTGTATGTAAAAAGAAAAGCAACTGAATATGCACAGCCTAATTTATTTGTTGGAGAGGACGTGTTAGATTGATGAGTAGTGAGCTGAATATTGAGGGTTTCATGAGGTCAAAATGTGTTACAAAGGCTGCAAATACTGGGGAAACCTGGATAAAAGTTAGATTGCCTAAAGTCAATTGAAGAACTTCTTGAGTTAAAATGAAATATTTTTGTATGACAATGACCCCTGAAATGGAGCCCTATTTGCCGCATTGGAAAATGGCTGAATTTGCATGCTCACATGGAGTCCTTTGTTCTTTATTAATTCTTTGTAGGAACCACAGCATCTCTTACGTACAGGTTTGCATCATGATATCCACAAATGCAATTAAATAGAATTC
>NW_021611864.1:0-2678 GCF_004785775.1 Grammomys surdaster | reverse complement strand
TCATACCAAAACTTGTGGGACTCCATGAAGGCAGTGCTAAGAGGAAAGCTCATAGCTCTAAGTGCCTACAAAAAGAAACTGGAAAGAGCACACACTAACAAGTTGACTGCACAACTAAAAGCTCTAGAACAAAAAGAAGCAAATACACCCAGGAGGAGTAGAAGGCAGGAAATAATCAAACTCAGGGCTGAAATCAACCAAATAGAAACAGAAAGAACAATACAAAATATCAATAAAACCAGGAGTTGGTTCTTTGAGAAAATCAACAAGATAGATAAACCCTTAGCCAGATTAACCAGAGGGCACAGAGACAGTATCCAAATTAATAAAATCAGAACTGAAAAGGGAGACATAACAACAGAAACTGAAGAAATTCAAAAAATCATCAGATCCTACTACAAAGGCCTATACTCAACAAAACTGGAAAACCTGGATGAAATGGACAATTTCCTAGACAGATACCAGGTACCGAAGTTAAACCAGGAGCAGATAAACCATCTAAATAGTCCCATAACCCCTCAGGAAATAGCAGCAGTCATCAAAAGCCTCCCCACTAAAAAAAGCCCAGGACCAGATGGTTTTAGTGCTGAATTCTATCAGACCTTCAAGGAAGACCTAATACCAATTCTCTTCAAACTATTCCACAAAATAGAGACAGAAGGAACACTACCCAATTCGTTCTATGAAGCTACAATTACACTCATACCCAAACCCCACAAGGACCCGACAAAGAAAGAGAACTTCAGACCAATCTCCCTTATGAACATCGATGCAAAAATACTCAATAAAATTCTAGCAAACCGAATCCAAGACCACATCAAAACAATCATCCATCATGATCAAGTAGGTTTTATCCCAGGAATGCAGGGATGGTTCAATATTCGGAAATCCATCAATGTAATCCACTATATAAACAAACTTAAAGAAAAAAACCATATGATTATCTCACTAGATGCTGAGAAAGCATTTGACAAAATTCAACATCCCTTCATGATAAAAGTCTTGGAAAGATCAGGAATTCAAGGCCCCTACCTAAACATAGTAAAAGCAATTTACAGCAAACCAGTAGCCAACATCAAGCTAAATGGAGAGAAACTTGAAGCAATCCCACTAAGATCAGGGACTAGACAAGGCTGCCCACTCTCCCCCTACCTATTCAATATAGTACTGGAAGTCTTAGCCAGAGCAATTAGACAACAAAAAGAAGTCAAAGGGATACAAATAGGAAAGGAAGAAGTCAAAATATCGCTATTTGCAGATGATATGATAGTATACTTAAGTGACCCCCAAACTTCCACCAGAGAACTCCTAAACCTGATAAACAACTTCAGCAAAGTGGCTGGTTATAAAATCAACTCAAACAAATCAGTAGCCTTCCTCTACATGAAAGATAAACAGACTGAAAAAGAAATTAGGAAAATGACACCCTTTGCAATAGTTGCAAATAATATAAAATACCTTGGTGTGAATCTAACCAAGCAAGTGAAAGACCTGTATGACAAGAACTTCAAGTCTCTGAAGAAAGAAATTGAAGAAGATCTCAGAAGATGGAAAGATCTCCCATGCTCATGGATTGGCAGGATTAATATAATAAAAATGGCCATCTTGCCAAAAGCAATCTACAGATTCAATGCAATCCCCATTAAAATCCCAACTCAATTCTTCACAGAGTTAGAAAAGGAAATTCTCAAATTCATATGGAATAACAAAAAACCTAGGATAGCGAAAACTATTCTCAACAATAAAAGAACTTCTGGAGGAATCACCATCCCTGACCTCAAGCTGTACTACAGAGCAATAGTGATAAAAACTACCTGGTATTGGTACAGAGACAGGCAGGAAGATCAATGGAATAGAATTGAAGACCCAGAAATGAACCCACACTCCTATGGTCACTTGATCTTTGACAAAGGAGCTAAAACTGTCCAGTGGAAAAAGGACAGCATTTTCAACAAATGGTGCTGGTTCAACTGGAAGACAACATGTAGAAGAATGAAAATTGATCCATTCTTATCCCCTTGTACAAAGCTCAAGTCTAAGTGGATAAAGGACCTCCACATAAAACCAGATACACTGAAACTAATAGAAGAGAAGGTGGGGAAAAGCCTCGAATACTTGGGCACAGGGGAAAAGTTCCTGAACAGAACTCCAATGGCATATGCTCTAAGATCGAGAATTGACAAATGGGACTTCATAAAATTGCAAAGTTTCTGTAAGGCAAAGGACACTGTCAATAGGACAAAACGACAACCAACAAATTGGGAAAAGATCTTTACCAATCCTTCATCTGATAGAGGGCTAATATCCAATATATACAAAGAACTCAAGAAATTAGACTCCAGACAACCAAATTACCCTATTAAAAAATGGGGTATAGAGCTTAACAAAGAATTTTCAACGGAAGAAACTCGAATGGCCGAGAAGCATCTAAAGAAATGTTCAGCATCCTTAGTCGTCAGGGAAATGCAAATCAAAACAACCCTGAGATTCCATCTCACACCAGTCAGAATGGCTAAGATTAAAAACTCAGGTGGTAGTAGATGCTGTCGAGGGTGTGGAGAAAGAGGAACACTCCTCCATTGCTGGTGGGACTGCAAGATGGTGCAACCACTTTGGAAATCAGTGTGGCGGTTCCTCAGAAAATTGGACATAGCATTACCCGAGGATCCAGCTATACC
>NW_021611863.1:0-1211 GCF_004785775.1 Grammomys surdaster | reverse complement strand
GCAAGGGCACCTACATACATAAAAGAAACTTTACTAAAGCTCAAAACACACATTACACCTCACACAATAATAGTGGGGGATTTCAACACCCCACTCTCAGCAATGGACAGATCATGGAAACAGAAACTAAACCGAGACACTTTGACATTAACAGAAGTTATGAACCAAATGGACTTAACAGACATCTATAGAACATTTCATCCTAAAACAAAAGAATATACCTTTTTCTCAGAACCTCATGGTACCTTCTCCAAAATAGACCATATAATTGGTGACAAAACAAGCCTCTACAGATACAAAAAGATTGAAATAATCCCTTGCATCTTATCAGATCACCACGGAATAAGACTGGTCTTTAATAATGACAAAACCAATGGAAAACCCACGTGCACATGGAAACTGAACAACTCTCTACTCAATGATGACTTGGTCAAGGAAGAAATAAAGAAAGAAATAAAAGACTTTTTAGAATTCAATGAAAATGAGGACACATCATACCAAAACTTGTGGGACTCCATGAAGGCAGTGCTAAGAGGAAAACTCATAGCTCTAAGTGCCTACAAAAAGAAACTGGAAAGAGCACACACTAACAAGTTGACTGCACAACTAAAAGCTCTAGAACAAAAAGAAGCAAATACACCCAGGAGGAGTAGAAGGCAGGAAATAATCAAACTCAGGGCTGAAAATCAACCAAATAGAAACAGAAAGAACAATACAAAATATCAATAAAACCAGGAGCTGGTTCTTTGAGAAAATGAACAAGATAGATAAACCACTAGCAGATTAACCAGATTAACCAGAGGGCACAGAGACAGTATCCAAATTAATAAAATCAGAACTGAAAAGGGAGACATAACAACAGAAACTGAAGAAATTCAAAAAAATCATCAGATCCTACTACAAAGGCCTATACTCACCAAAACCAGAAATAACCATCCTAAATGTTTATTATTCCATCTAAGAAATCGGCCCCTTTCTTTTTAATTCTGCCCTACTCAATATCCTAGGGCATGGGCACACTGAGAGAGATTTGGGGCCAGAATATTAGACAAATGAACTGCAGCTTAATTTTTCATAGAGTTTATTTCCACTGGAATCCTATGACATTGATTTTCTTTGTATACATTACTCTCAATAAGCCAATCTTCGGGTTCTACAATGACAGCTAATTAAGAGGAACATAGCTTTCAATGCCTTTTGCCATCTAAAGG
>NW_021611862.1:0-1241 GCF_004785775.1 Grammomys surdaster | reverse complement strand
ACACTTTGACATTAACAGAAGTTATGAACCAAATGGACTTAACAGACCTCTCTAGAACATTTCATCCTAAAACAAAAGAATATACCTTTTTCTCAGCACCTCATGGTACCTTCTCCAAAATAGACCATATAATTAATTGGTCACAAAACAAGCCTCTACAGATACAAAAAGATTGAAATAATCCCTTGCATCTTATCAGATCACCACGGACTAAGACTGGTCTTTAATAATGACAAAACCAATGGAAAACCCACGTGCACTTGGAAACTGAACAACTCTCTACTCAATGATGACTTGGTCAAGGAAGAAATAAAGAAAGAAATAAAAGACTTTTTAGAATTCAATGAAAATGAGGACACATCATACCAAAACTTGTGGGAGTCCATGAAGGCAGTGCTAAGAGTAATACTCATAGCTCTAAGTGCCTACAAAAAGAAACTGGAAAGAGCACACACTAACAACTTGACTGCACAACTAAAAGCTCTAGAACAAAAAGAAGCAAGTACACCCAGGAGGAGTAGAAGGCAGGAGATAATCAATCTCAGGGCTGAAATCCACCAAATAGAAACAGAAAGAACAATACAAAATATCAACAAAACTAGGAGCTGGTTCTTTGAGAAAATCAACAAGGTAGATAAAGCGTTAGCCAGATTAACCAGAGGGCACAGAGACAGTATCCAAATTAATAAAATGAGAACTGAAAAGAAAGACATAACAACAGAAACTGAAGAAATTCAAATATCATCAGATCCTACTACAAAGGCCTATACTCAACAAAACTGGAAAACCTGGATGAAATGGACAATTTCCTAGACAGATACCAGGTACCAAAGTTAAATCAGGAGCAGATAAACCATCTAAATAGTCCCATAACCCCTAAGGAAATAGCAGCAGTCATTAAAAGTTTCCCCACTAAAAAAAGCCCAGGACCAGATGGTTTTAGTGCAGAATTCTATCAGACCGTCAAGGAAGACCTAATACCAATTCTCTTCAAAATATTCCACAAAGTAGAAACAGAAGGAACACTACCCAATTCGTTCTATGAAGCTACAATTACACTCATACCCAAACCCCACAAAGACCCGACAAAGAAAGAGAACTTCAGACCAATCTCCCTTATGAACATCGATGCAAAAATACTCAATAAAATTCTAGCAAACCAAATCCAAGAACACATCAAAACAATCATCCATCATGATCAAGTAGGTTTTATCCCAGGAATGCAGGGATGGTTCAATATT
>NW_021611861.1:0-1634 GCF_004785775.1 Grammomys surdaster | reverse complement strand
AGAGAGATGAGAGAATGCAGTTAGGTAATATAAAAGCAGAAAGGAGTTGATTGACACTATCCAGCAAGGAGGATATCAGAGATGATGGTGCAAGAGAGTTAACTGAAGGAAGAGAGTTTAGAAAGTCACATGGATACCTATGCTGTATCCAATTGTTAAAATATAACCTATATTTTAAGGTAAAAAAAAAAGTGGTTTAAGAGAGACAACCTTGCAAAGCTAGAAAAATTTCCTCACAGTAGCCACTGGTTATTGAACAAACAAACAGAAACAGTGCCAAGGATGGACACTTCCTTGAATTGTTGGACTTGGAGGTCTCATGTTGCTCCACAATAAGACAGGTATTTGTTATTGTTCTTGGTTGCCCATTACAACTCTATAGTAAGATACTACTGATAAAAGTAGCACATACCATGAATTCATGATATAGACAAACAACGCTGGAACTGAGGATGAAGTTTCCTTTTACTGTACTATTAATCCTAGTTCCAGAAAATACTATGCAGGCTATAGAGGGAAATACAGCATCAATTGTCTTACTCAGATACACATCTTCAAATCATCTAGGAAAGAAAATGCCAAACAATGTGTGTACATTGTAGATTGAACTTGCACAATAGTGGCACTATGCTTTAGGAGATAACTGAACTATGGTGTCAAAGGCCATTCTCAGAGCAACTTAACAACCACTGATCTGGAATTCACAGAAGCTGTGGATGCTTGAACTAGGTCTGGATCAAAACAAACTCTATGAGAAAGACAATGTAGCTCAGCAGTAGAACACTTGAATAGTATATGCAAATCTTTGGGTTCTAGTCTCAGAACTGAAGAGAGAAAAAATAAAAAGAAATGAGATCATAAATAGTCAAGCATGGACTGAAGAGAAGTTTGGGGCCCTACCCCATTCACAGACTTGAGGTATTGATGGACATGGGTGGGAGATTAAAGAGGTTGTGGGTGATAGAGTAATCACATTACATTATATACATGAAATCATTAAGTAAAATTAATGAAAATAGGAAAGGCCTCTTTTTCATATACTCTTATTCCCACTATATCTAAACTATAAATCTGATATGTCTGTTTCTGTTAATCTACCGCCACCCCATGGGTCTATGTTGCCATCATCTCTTATGGAACTTGTATTTACTTCATTTCACTTTCACTCTGAAACCTGGCCTATTATTTAAAAACATGAGTTGACATCTTCTTCTTAAAACACACCAGGTACATCTGAAATCACCGAAAGCAAAACACTTTGTTAGGGGTTGGGAAGTAATACTTGATCTGGTCCTGTCCATTTCATGATTTTTCACCAAATCAGCCTTGTTGCTACTTAAATGAGGTTGTACTTTCTTTGCCTTCCATGAGTACTCTCTTTTCTAGAATTTCTTTTCAGAATATTTTTATTGATACTGGCTTTAATTGCACTTCATTTCAAACGTTTTTGCCTTCTAAGAGGATTGCTTCATGTTCAGGTTTGAAAAAAAGCCCCACCATCTTCTGGTACTGAACATGCTTTATTATGTTATGTTCAACTACTAATCTCTAAAGATCATGTTTCATTTTCAATTTTTGTTTCCATCTTAAACCTCAAGAGAGGGGACAAGCCTCGGCCCTCGATCTTTGGCTCA
>NW_021611860.1:0-10161 GCF_004785775.1 Grammomys surdaster | reverse complement strand
AAGGAGACATTATAATACCATACAGTAATAATAAATACTTACCTATAAAAGAAAATCAGGAGAGCATGGAATGATATTTTCAAGTCCTGAAAGAATATAAATGCAAATTCTAGGGCTACTTTCAATAGAAGTGGCTACTAGTATTGATAGTGTTTAAGGTATATCTGAATGTAGTAAATTATTAAGACTTTTTTAAGTCAAGAACCAACTTAGATAATACATGAAAATACGCACAAAAGTATAAGATATGAATTTTCCAGGATGACACGGGTAATATTACAGCTATTGTGAGGAATAAGTGAATGCAAGAGAACTCATGTACAACACAGGAAAGCTCTATTCCAAACAAGGAATGGAGAGCAATGGGAACCATAATATACTACCCAGAGTGCCAGCAAAATTTTGTAGATTAAAAATCCTAAGGAATAAAATCTCAGAATGACCATTGTTTCATCCAGCAATCTTCCAAAAACTTCACTATAAAATTCCTAGTACAAGTCACATTAGGTGAAACAGATATCCACATAATGAAGAGTATTATTTGTAAATCTTGGTTTCAGATCAGGAAGAAATGTGCAGATCTAAGATTCACATTCTTCTTAATTGTACTTAATATATTTCTAACCTACCTACAGGGGATGGATTGAGGATAACTTCTTAGGAGCCTTGCGTCTTCTTCCAGATGACTGGAGTTCCAAAAAAACACCCAAATATCAGCTCTCATGGCAGAGTATCACATCCCTTCCAGCGGGTCTGCAGACCCTGCACACATGTGATTCACCAACATACATTCAGACTAAACACTCACAGTCAAGAGACAACAAGAAAAAAATAAACACAAAGAAAACAGATACAACAGTCTTAGAAGACATTCAATTTAACATTTTCTTTCTTTTTATAGATATTTTCTTTATTTACATTTGAAATATTATCCCCTTTCCCAGTTTATGCTCTGGAAATATCCTATCCCCCTCTCCTTTCTTCTATGAAGGTACTCTCTCACCCACCCACCCACTCCTGCCTTCCAGTCCTGGAATTTCACAATACTGAGGGACTAAGCCATCACAGAACCAAAAGCCTCTCCTCCAGTCCATGTCTGATAAGGTCCTCTGCTACGTATAAGGCTGGATCCATATGTACTTTTTGGTTGGTGGTTTATTCCCGGGGTTTCAGGTTGGTTGATATTGTTCTTCATATGGGGTTGAGAACCCCTTCAGTTCCTTTTGTCCTTTCTCTAGCTCCTCCATTAGGGACCCTATGCACATGGCAGGGAGGATCTGCCTCTGTATTTTCAGACTCTGGCAGAGCCTATCAGGACACAGGTATATCAAGCTCCTATCAACAGGCACTTCTTGGCATCCACAATAGTATCTGAATTGATGACTGTATATAGGATGGAACCCCAGGTAGGACAGTCTCTGGATGGCCTTCACTCTCTGCTCCCACTTTGTAGGATTGGACACTCTTCCCAATCTGTTGGTTGCCATTTTGTCCTATTGACAATGTCCTTTGCCTCACAGAAGCTTTGCAATTTTATGAGGTCCCAGTTGTCAGTTCTTGATCTTAGAGCATAAACCATAGGTATTCTGTTCAGGGACTTTCCCCCTGTGAGCATGTGTTCAAGGCTCTTCCACAGTTTCTTTTCCATTACTGTCAGTGTATCTGGTTTTACAGAGAGGTCCTTTACCCACTTGGACTTGAGCTTTGTACAAGGAGATAAGAATGGATTGATTGGCATTCTTAGACATGCTGACCATGAGTTGAACCAGCACCATTTGTTGAAAAAGCTCTTAAACACTGGATAGTTTTAGTTCCTTTGTCAAAGATCAAGTGACCATAGGTGTGTGGATTCCTTTCTGGGTCTTCAATTCTATTCCACTCATCTATCTTTCTGTCTTCGTACCAATACCATACAATTTTTATTACTATTTCTCTGTGATATAGCTTGAGATCATGGATAGTGATTCCCCCAGGTGTTCTTTTATTGTTAAGAATAGTTGTAGGTATCCTGGGGGTTTTGTTCTTCTAAATGAACTTGCAAATTGCTCTTTTTAACTCTATGAAGAATTGAGTTGGATTTTTGATGGGGATTACATTGAATCTGTATATTGCATTCACAAAGATGGCCATTTTTCTATATAAATCCTGCCAATCCATGAGCTTGAGAGATCTTTCCTTCTTCTGAGACTTTGATTTCTTTCATCAGAGACTTGAAGTTCTTGTCACACAGATCTTTCACTTGACTGGTTATTCACACCAAGGTTATTTGTCACAGTGATGGGTGTCATTTCACTAATTTCTTTCTTAGCACGTTTATCCTTTAACTAGAGGAATGATACTGATTCCTTTGAGTTAATTTTATATCCATCCATTTTGCTCACGTTGCTTATCAGGTTTAGGTATTCTCTGGTGGATTTTGGTGTCACTTAAGTATACTCTCATATCATCTGCAAATAGTGATATTTTTACTTCTTCCTTTCCAATTTGTATCCCATTAACCTCCTTTTATTGTCTAATTCCTCAGGCTAGAACTTCAAATACTATTTTAAATAGGTAGGGAGAGAGTGGACAGCCTTGTCAAGTCCCTGATTTTAGTGAGATTGCATCAAGTTTCCTTTCATTTAGTTTGATATTGGATATTGGTTTGATGTATATTCCTTTTACTATGTATAGTTATGGGCTTTGAATTCCTGATTTTTTCCAAGACGTTTGTGATGAAAAGGTGTTGAGATTTGTTAAATGCTTTCTCAGCATCTAATGGTATGATCATGTTTTTTTTTTTCCTCTGACCTTATTTATATAGGGGATTACATTGATGGAGTTTGGTAAACTGAACCATCCCTGCATCCCTGGGATGAAGTCTGCTTGATCATGAAGGATGATCATTTTGATGTTTTCTTGGATTCGGATTGTAAGAATTTTATTGAGAATTTTTCCATCAATATTCATAAGGGAAACTGGTCTGAAGTTCTCTTTTTTGTGTCTTTCTGTGGTTTAGGTATAAGCATAATTGTGGCTTCATAGAATGAATTGAATATTTTCCTTCTGTTCTTATGTTGTGAAATACTTTGAAGAGTATTGGTATTAAATCTTCATTGAAGGTCTGATTGAATTCTGCACTAAACCCATCTGGTCCGGAGCTATTTTTTTTTTTTTTTTTTTTTTGGGGAATAGATGGGGGGGGGGGGGGGGGTTGGGAGACTTCAAATGACTGCTTCTATTTCTTTAGGGGTTATGGGCATGTTTAGATTCTTTCTCTGATCTAGATTTAACTTTATTACCTGGTATGTGTCTAGAAAATTGTCCATTTCATACAGATTTTCCAATTTTGTTGAGTATAGACATTTGTAGCAGGATCTGATATTTTTAATTTCCTTGGTTTCTGTTGTTCTGTCTTTTTGTTCTTTTCTGATTTTGTTAATTTGGATACTATCTCTGTTTCCTCTGGTTAGTCTGGCTAAGGGTTTAATCTATCTTGATGATTTTCTCAAAGAACAAGCTCCTGCTATTGTAGAATATATGTATACCTCTTTTTCTACTTGGTTGTTTTCAGCCCTCACTTTGATTATTTCCTGCCATCTTCCGCTCTTGGGTGTATATGCTTCTTTTTGTCCTAGAGCTTTCAGGTGTGCTGTCAAGCTGCTACTGTATGCTTTCTGCAGTTTCTTTTTGAGACACTCAGAGCTGAGTTTTCCTCTTAGCACTGAATTCACTGTGTCCTGAAAGTTTTGGTATGCTGTGCCTTAATTTTCATTAAATTCTAAAAAAAAAAAAAAAAAAAAAAAAGTCTTTCATTTCTTTATTTCTTCCTAGACAAAGTTAACAATGCTCCTTGAATAGAGCATTCTTCACCTACCATGTGTATGTAGGCTTTCTGTTCTTTTTTTGTTATTGAAGAACAGCCTTACTCCATGGTGATCTGGTAAGATGTATGGGATTATTTTAATCTTCTTGGATCTGTTGAGGTCTGCTTTGTGACCAATTACGTGGTCAGTTTTGGAGAAGGAACCATGAGACACTGAGAAGAAGGTATACTGTTTTCTTTTTTTTAGGATAAAATGTTGTATAGATATCTGTTAAATCCATTTGATCCACAACTTCTGTTAGTTTCACTGTGTCTCTGTTTATGTTCTGTTAACATGATTTATCTATTGATGAGATTGAGGTGTTGAAGTTTCCCACTATTGCTGTGGGATGTGTGAGCAATTTGTGCTTTGAACTTTAGTAAAGTTTCTTGTATGAATGTTAGTGCCCTGGCAATTGGAGCATAGATGTTCAGAATTGAGAGTTCATCTTGGCATATTTTTCCTTTGACCCAAGTATGAAGCCTCCATCCTTATATTTTTTTGATAACTTCTGGTTCAAAGTCCAATTTATTTGATATTAGGATGGGTACTTCAGCTTGTTTCTTAAGACAACTTGCTTGGAATTTTTTTTCCAGCTTTTTACTCTGAGGTAGTACATTTCTTTGTCTCTGAGATACATTTCTTCTATGCAGCAAAATGCAGAGGCCTGTTTAAATATCCAGTCTGCTAGTCAATATCTTCCTATTGGAGAATTGAGTTCATTGATGCTAAGAGATATTAAGGAAAAGTGACTGTTGCTTCCTGTTATTTTTGTTGTTAGAGTTGGAATTATGTTTGTGAAGCTATCTTATTTTGGGTTTGATGAAAGAAGATTACTTTCTTGCTTTTTCTGGGATATAGTTTTCCTCCATTTTAATGAGGGTGTAACTGCATAAATAAACAAATACATTTGCAGAATCCTTGGTTCTTGGCAAATTTCTGACATACTAAAGAAATGGGATTAAAAATTCAGAATCTCTCTCTATAAATAACATTCTTCATATAGGACCTGGATTTCTAACAGAGTACTGTTCTCAGTAGATAAAGAGACAAAAATTGAGAATTCTAGAAATGATTTCCTAAGGATCACTCAACTAAGACTGATATTTATGTAGTATTTTAGCTTGGATACCATGAGACCCACAACTAATCAAAGATCACTTAAAACTCGAGGCCATAGAGAAAGTTTAAGTTCATGGTGACAATACTGTACCTTACTGAGCTTCTGAATTAATCATGTAACAGCAATGAAAGGAGCATAACAACACACAAAAGGAAAAACAAACACTCAAAAGTCAGATAACTTCCTTAAAATGTTTTTCATAGTTTCAGAATTTCACGTTGTCAAAAACAAGACATATTCACACACACTTTACACATTTGTACATAGTTTGATAATGAACACAAAAGCTGGGCATAGAAACTCAGGGCTTTAATCCCTGCACTGTAGAGACAGAGGCAGATCATGAGGATACTGGAGGTTCCTCAGGAGAGGTTCTTTTTTAAGTCCATAAAGCCTTTGAGAGAATGGGGAATCCACAAGCCCCTCTACAATGCCTGTGCTTATGGTTATGTTTCATCTCTAACTCTACCCTGCCTAGGTGATTGCTCTAACCAATTTTCCCCTGCATTCTCTTTATCTATTCCTCTCACTCAGTCTCTGAAAGACTTCTATTCCACATAGCTGTCAGGATGCTCTGGATCTGCTCTACACCACCCCACATATATGCTACCTGACTAGAACAGAGCTGGATCTAGGAGGAAGATGTAACCTAGTTCCTGTCTCACATCTTAGATTTTCAAAGCTTAAGCCTAACATCTCATATGGCAATCCCTGCCACCTGACCTAATACCACACATCAAAAGACAACCAACAGGCTGGAACTAAAGAACCTTGACAATGTTGATAGAATTTCCCTACCCCAAATCACTAATGCAATACCAATGCTCATGACAAAATGAATTTTGAAACAATCACAAGAGACAGAACTCAAAATACAATTCAAGCAATATTCAATGAGGTCAATTGACATAAAGAGGAAACAAGCACAGGAACTCAAAGGATTCAGGAACAAACTGAATGAAAGACAAGAGAACTCCTGCAAGTGACTAAGGAAATAATCAGGATAATGCAGGATGTGAACATTACATCTAGAGAGATAAAAATCTAAGGAATCCTCAATCTGAAATGAAATGTGATATGAAATCTGCAACTCAATGGAGGGTCAAGTCATGAAGAGACAGCATGCAGTACACAAACATTAGTCTTTCAATGCAAGCTGAAGGAGCTACCTCAATCAAGAAGTCACAGGTGACACAAATGAACAAAACACAAGTTGTATGTCAGCAAAAATATTAAAAGATAAAAATTTAGTTCAAGCCTGATACAGTGGGGTAAGTTTTTCATCCTAGCACTCGGGGGCTCAGACAGCAAGATTTATGTGAGCTAGAAGCCATTCTGGTCTCTATATCAGGAGACATGAGAGATTCATCTGCAGTTTGAGACTGTTTTAAAAACAAACAGTAATCCCCCCCCAAAAAAAACAAATTAAAGCCATATTTTCTACAATGATATCAAAACCAGTTAAGATGTGCAAGGTTATTAGAAGACTGATTATACAGGTCTGAATGAACTTGTCTCCTATAGGCTAATACTTCTGAAGTTGGGTCTCCAGTTTGTCACAATGTTTTAAGAAATTTAGTTTTTCAGACATTACTGAATAAACTATGACAATGGGGGTAGGCTCTGAAATAAAATCACCAACAAAAGCCACTGTAGTTATCTCTTACTCCTTACTGACTGACGTTGAGGATGTCATCTCTCAGCTTTCTCTTTCAACACCATGGTATTTGCTGTCAGTCCTCCCTGCCATGGTGGATTGTTATCTTCTGGAAGCATTACAGGAACTAATCTGTTTCTTCTACTAGTTTCTTGATCATAGTTGTAAGAAGCCATAATGAAACAAGGTAATAACTAACAGGTGATCTTTGTGAGATGGCTTGCTTCATACTCTTATGTAATCTGTAACAGGTTCTACTTTATTAAGCCAGGCTATAAGTCCTGCTATTTATATGCTTTTCCTGTTATTATTAAACATATAAAGCAATCACTAAGTAATAGCACACCACTTTGGAGCAGATCTCTGCAGATCCACTAAGATGTACTGTTCTGTAGTGATGCTATATACACAAATTGATGACTTCTTAACCTTAATGGTGATCCTAGAAGAATTCCTATAATTATACCAGTGATCCCATTTAGGATCCTTCTGCCTTTCCCCTTCGATAGGTTTCATAAGAAACTTTTTATAACTTTGTAACAAATGCTATAATGACTTTTCTAAGTATCTCTTTTTCTTTCTGGGACTTCCAACTAGCAGGCTGAAAATAGAGTTGTGCAGTTCTTGCTGAGAGAGAACAAAGGCCACATTACTTAAAGGAACAATTAAATAAAAACAAGGCTCATGGTGCAAGTAACAAAGGAGCACCAAGAAGTGAGGGAGTGATGATCTCAGATTAAAAATCCCACTCAGTTAAGCTTTCTGTTTCTGTTTAAAAAGAAAGGCAGGTTTCTGAGTTCAACAATAGCCTAGGAAAGAACAAGTTCTATGTGAAGAAAAGATTAAATCCAGATATGGTGGGACAGGACTTCACCCCAGCATTCAGGAGACAGAGCCATGCACAACTATGAGTTCAAGATCTATGGACAGAGGAATTTCCAACAGCCAAACTTAGAGAAGGACTTAAAAAACAGGAAGTTAATTTCTTACTGAAAAATAGCCTCTGTGTCTTGACTTGTCAACCAGAAAGCACACCCATGCAAACTACAGAAGAACTCCTATGTTTTTCTTTAATTCCTTCCTTTCTTTTTCTAAGAGTCAAGGGATTAAGGTTTTAAAATGCTGACTTATGTGATAGTCAGTAAGGAACCTGGTGTTAATGATTTGGAGTTCCTAAGGAAGAAGCTTAAGAAAGTCAAAGAATTGGCTTCCATTTGCAAAAACAAGCTATCTAGAGACCTGTCTCCAGCAGAGGGCAGAGCTCTCAGCTTGCTTCCATCATGAACTAGAACTCATTCTTCCCCCACTCTACATCACTCCTTAGAAAACTTTCCCACCTGAGGCAGGTCCTCTGGATCTGTCCATTATGACCACTCTTCACAGTCTCAACCTACATGAAACATAGCTACAGGAAGAGGGAAGCACGGAGTACAAGAGATTTCTACTTCCAAAATAAAAGAAGAGAGTAAAGTCATTAAACAGGACATTGCTTAATGACTTTAAATAGAGGTCTTCAGCACAGTATCCCATCAGTATCTATAGAAAATTCTTACTGACATAAACCACATGATACAATACAGAGGTGGAGATCAGACTGCTTCAACCTGTTCAAAAACTGTTGTCAGCATTCCCAGATGTTAAAACATAGTTAGAATCCACCTCATTTCATTTGACCTGCAGAAGCAGTACATGTAGTTGTCAAGTCTATTGTACTTTCTTACAGAACAAACACAGCATGCAATGTCTCAGGTTGCATGGCAAATACCATGGATTTCTTCAGTATTGTAAACTTGTCATCATATCTACTTATAACCATTCACATCATTGCCTAATGAACACTGGTAAGATGGAAAGTGTATCTTTCCAACTCACTCCTCCTCAAGACAGACTTGTTTCTGCTTTGTGTGAGATCATTTATCAATTGAAACTTACATGAACCGATTTAAAAGGTACAATGTTACAACTCAGCTCATAAAAATCAATTTAAAACTTCATTGAGTGTTAATGTTTTATAGACACCATTAATTCAGACTGATTATATTGAAAGTATAGGCCAATCCAGCTACAGAGTGTCAGAGAGAAATGAATGTTCAGGACCTTATAGCATCAAGGAACATGCTGTTAAACTTGCCCCTGTTAGTATATCCTCTCTAAGATCTGCCTTCTTCCTGCTTTCTCTACAAGCTTCTAGCAAGCAGATCCTTTATGAGCTAATACGTAAACTCTTAATTGATTAGGCAAGAAAAAAAAATTACAATCCCTATGCCTTGTGGACATATCTTCCCACACATACAGAGGCATGTCATCCTGTTCTCCTAGGCAATTTTTAGACAATTTTAATATCAAATTTATTAATTTCATTTTGTTTTATTTGTGAATCTTCTGTCTGCTTATGTATGTATATGCATCACTTGCATGTATTAATAAATGTACATTAGAGGGGAAAGTCAGATTCCCAGAAACTGGAAAAATAGATGGTTATGTTACATGATGTGGTGCTAACAATCTGATCCTGGTCCTTTGCAAAAGCAACAACTGCTCTTCAGATCTCAGAACATGCAGCTCTTAATCCAATGTATTTTACTAAGGAATGAGTCTTGTTTAGTGATCATGAAGTATTTAGAGTGGGGACATGTTCTTTCTACATCACAACTGACTCATCCATCAGTGATGAGGTTTAAGATCTGGGGCAGGTGGTTATACCTAACAATAAGAAAATGATGGAATCTGAGACAATTCACTTTCCTTCTATAGCAGATTCCATGGATGATAGGATGCTGGATAAGAACATTTTCCTCTACTATAAATTTCTTCACAATTAGGGTGCATCCTTATAACAGTTAATTCCTAAATATATCATCATTATGATTAATCTTTTTTTCTCACATCACAAAGAAATATGATAGTCTCCAGCTCTGGGCTTCATGATTATAAACAACAATTTTAATCATATATAGGGATCATTCCTAATTGTTAAAATGTTGATATGAGGGGTCAGCTGACCTGTAACATAGTCAGGCCTCACATGTCCTCTCATTTTCTTTCCTGTAGTGTTTCTTGTGTCCTTTGAAAGACTTCCAGATCATTTATAATTTTGAAATAAAGTTTATTTATTTTAATTTCAAATGGAAAGTTGCCTTTGCCTGCATATAGCTCTGTGCTCTTGAGAAGTAAAGCCTCTATAGCACCCAGACTATGGTAACATAGCTTCTAGAACAAGAGTTCTGAAGTGAAGTCTCCAGGCCATTACAGGAAACTGAACCAGAAAACTACAAGGACAAGTGTCCTTGACTGTGAAGCCACATCTCCTGCCCTTTAATTCTTAATTACCTACAATGGAGACATAAATCAATAAAAAGTGAGACAGAATTCATGGAGCACGAAAGATTCTTTCTTAGAGTGTCAGGGTGAGTGCCAGGTCAGTCAGGAAAGACACTCGCACATAAGTGGTTTGATAAAGATACACTGAGAAACTTGGCAGTGTAACAGTGGTTGTGAAAGACATTTTCACATAATTATGTACGTGAGGGCTTACA
>NW_021611859.1:0-14016 GCF_004785775.1 Grammomys surdaster | reverse complement strand
ATTAAAAATATCAGATCCTGCTACAAATGTTTATACTCAACAAAATTGGAAAATCTGGGTGAAATGGACAATTTTCTAGACATATACCAGATACTAAAGATAAATCTAGATCAGAGAAAGAATCTAAACATTTTCATAACCCCTAAAGAAATAGAAACAGTCATTTGAAGTCTCCCAATCCCCTCCCTCCCACCCACCCACTCCAAAAAAAAAAAAAAGCCCCGGATCAGATGGGTTTAGTGCAGAATTCAATCAAACCTTCAATGAAGATCTAATACCAATACTCTTCAAAGTATTCCACAACATAGGAACAGAAGGAAAAATATTCAATTCATTATATGAGCCACAATTATGTTTATACCTAAACCACAGAAAGACACAACAAAGAGAACTTCAGACCAGTTTCCCTTATGAATATTGATGGTAAAATACTCAATAAAATTCTTGCTATCTGAATCCAAGAAAACATCAAATTGATTATCCTTCATGATCAACTAGGCTTCATCCCAGAGATGCAGGGATGGTTCAGTTTACCAAAATCCATCAATGTAATCCACTATGTAAACAAAGTCAGAGGAAAAAAAAAACATGATCATATCATTAGATGCTGAGAAAGCATTTAACAAATCTCAACACCTTTTCATCACAAAACTCTTGGAAAAAATCAGGAATTCAAAGTCCGTAACTATACATAGTAAAAGCAATATACATGAAACCAATATCCAATATCAAACTAAATGAAAGGAAACTTGATGCAATCTCACTAAAATCAGTGACTTGACAAGGCTGACCACTCTCTACCTACCTATTTAAAATAGTATTTGAAGTTCTAGCCTGAGCAATTAGACAATAAAAGGAGGTTAATGGGATACAGATTGGGAAGGAAGAAGTAAAAATATCACTATTTGTAGATGATATGAGAGTATACTTAAGTGACACCAAAATCCACCAGAGAATACCTAAACCTGATAAGCAACGTGAGCAAAATGGATGGATATAAAATTAACTCAAAGGAATCAGCATCATTCCTCTAGTTAAAGGATAAACATGCTAAGAAAGAAATTAGTGAAATGACACCCATCACTGTGACAAATAACCTTGGTATGACTAACCAGTCAAGTGAAAGATCTGTGTGACAAGAACTTCAAGTCTCTGATGAAAGAAATCAAAGGTCTCAGAAGAAGGAAAGATTTCTCAAGCTCATGGATTGGCAGGATTTATATAGAAAAATGGCCATCTTGGTGAATACAATCTACAGATTCAATGTAATCCTCATCAAAAATCCAACTCAATTCTTCATAGAGTTAAAAAGAGCAATTTGCAAATTCATTTAGAAGAACAAAACCCCCAGGATACCTACAACTATTCTTAACAATAAAAGAACACCTGGGGGAATCACTGTCCATGATCTCAAGCTGTATCACAGAGAAATAGTAATAAAAATTGTATGGTATTGGTACAAAGACAGAAAGGTAGATCAAGGGAATTGAATTGAAGACCCAGAAAGGAATCCACACACCTATGGTCACTTGATCTTTGACAAAGGAACTAAAATTTTCCAGTGTTTAAGAGCTTTTTCAACAAATGGTGCTGGTTCAACTCATGGTCAGCATGTCTAAGAATGCCAATCAATCCATTCTTATCTCCTTGTACAAAGCTCAAGTCCAAGTGGGTAAAGGACCTCTCTGTAAAACCAGATACACTGACAGTAATGGAAAAGAAACTGTGGAAGAGCCTTGAACACATGCGCACAGGGGGAAAGTTCCTGAACAGAATACCTATGGTTTATGCTCTAAGATCAAGAATTGACAAATGGGACCTCATAAAATTGCAAAGCTTCTGTAAGGCAAAGGACATTGTCAATAGGACAAAATAGCAACCAACAGATTGGGAAAAGAGTGTCCAATCCTACAAAGTGTGGAGCAGAGAGTGAAGGCCATCCAGAGACTGCCCTACCTGGGGTTCCATCCTATATACAGTCATCAAACCCAGACACTATTGTGGATGCCCAAAGGTGGCTGTTGACAGGAGCTTGATATAGCTGTGTCCTGATAGGCTCTGCCAGAGTCTGAAAATGCAGAGGCAGATCCTCCCTGCCATGTGCATAGGGTCCCTAATGGAGGAGTTAGAGAAAGGACAGAAGGAACTGAAGGGGTTCTCAACCCCATATGAAGAACAATGTCAACCAACCAGAACCCCCAGGAATAAACCAGCAACCAAAAAGTACATATGGATCCAGCCTTATACGTAGCAGAGGATGACCTTATCAGACATGGATTGGAGGAGAGGCTTTTGGTTCTGTGATGGCTTAGTCCCCCAGTATTGTGAAATTCCAGGACTGGAAGGCAGGAGTGGGTGGGTGGCTGAGAGAGTACCTTCACAGAAGAAAGGAGAGGGGGATGGGATATTTCCAGAACATAAACTGGGAAAGGGGATAATATTTCAAATGTAAATAAAGAAAATATCAATAAAAAGAAAGAAAATGTTAAATTGAATGTCTTCTAAGACTGTTGTATCTGTTTTCTTTGTGTTTATTTTTTTCTTGTTGCCTCTTGACTGTGAGTGTTTAGTCTGAATGTATGTTGGTGAATCACATGTGTGCAGGGTCTGCAGACCCGCTGGAAGGGATGTGATACTCTGCCATGAGAGCTGATATTTGGGTGTTTTTTTGGAACTCCAGTCATCTGGAAGAAGACGCAAGGCTCCTAAGAAGTTATCCTCAATCCATCCCCTATAGGTAGGTTAGAAATATATTAAGTACAATTAAGAAGAATGTGAATCTTTGTCTTTTTCTGCTGTCTGTTTAGATCTGCACATTTCTTCCTTATCTGAAACCAAGATTTACAAATACTACTCTTCATTATGTGGATATCTGTTTCACCTAATGTGACTTGTACTAGGAATTTTATAGTGAAGTTTTTGGAAGACTGCTGGATGAAACAATGGTCATTCTGAGATTTTATTCCTTAGGATTTTTAATCTACAAAATTTTGCTGGCACTGTGGGTAGTATATTATGGTTCCCATTGCTCTCCATTCCTTGTGTGGAATAGAGCTTTCCTGTGTTGTACATGAGTTCTCTTGCATTCACTTATTCCTCACAATGGCTGTAATATTACCCGTGTCATCCTGGAAAATTAATATCTTATTCTTTTGTGTGTATTTTCATGTATTATCTAAGTTGGTTCTTGACTTAAAAAAGTCTTAATAATTTACTACATTCAAATATACCTTAAACACTATCAATACTAGTAGCCACTTCTATTGAAAGTAGCCCTAGAATTTGCATTTATATTCTTTCAGGACTTGAAAATATCATTCCATGCTCTCCTGATTTTCTTCTATAGGTAAGTACTTATTATTACTGTATGGTATTATAATGTCTCCTTTTTTGGTGGTAAGGGACAGGACAAGAAACATGGAATAAACTTGCAGACTGCTATAGCACTTAGATATGAGAATAGCTAGGTACATCTGGGAATGGAGGAAGCCAAACTCCGACAGACTTTCCTAGGAAATGCTAGATTAGAATGCTATGTCCTTATTGTAATCAAGAGTCTCAGTATCTGACCACTACATATAGCTATTTAAACTTTGACTAATTTAAAAAGATTTGTTGTGACATGTGTTAGTAATAACTAGAAGGCTCAAAAGTGCAGAATAATGTCTATTCAGAAATAGGTGTGTATTTGAGAAAATGTCAGTTCCAAGTTTTCAAGTAGATTCTGTAGTATTCATGGTAAATTCATGGAAGAAGCATGTAAAACCATGGGTAATCTGGTGAACATACATTGTCAGACAGGTTGGTATTTCCGCACAAGGGGTCAGGATCAAGGGAGATCCACTGATGACTCTATACCTAGCATTCTACAATGCCCGTTTATCAGTTTGTATGCTACACCAGCATTTCCAAGACCTTTTTAATACAATGAATAGTCTTTTGACTTCTCAGATTATTCTTTAGGAATGTATAAAACCAAGTGATATTTTTGTATTTTTAAAATAGCTTATTAAGTATATTATCATATTAGAGTATTCTCTTGGGATATTTGTATTTCTTGAATTGAAGAATTATCTTTCTTGTAATTTTAGAATACTTGCCTTGCTAGTATCCTTATTTGACTGATTGAAAATATTCTGTGTCTTAAGTGCTCTATGTAAGTACTGCTGCACTGTGATACGTTAGTTTCAATGCTTCGCACATACTTGTCTTTCTTCTAAAAGCAATTGAGTGATGACAGTTGTCTTTTATTTTTGTAATGATAGGTTTTAGATCTTGGCTACTATCTTCATTAGACTAAAGGATGTTCCTTCTATTCTCACAATATACAGAGGTTTTCTAATGATCCTCTGTGATATTTTGTCCCAGGCATTCTATAAGTATAAGTATTGGTTGTGAGCCTTCTCTCACTGTTCATATTTTGAGCCTTGTCTTGTTTGGTTTGTGCCTGTTGAAATAGTCTTGCATCTCTGGCATGACATCAAGTTGAGTTCACTTTCTCCATCCATTAGAGAGAAACTTCGTTCAATGTATGCTGGTGCATATTGACTGTTACTTTTTTCTTTGTACATTTGAGAATTTAGTGTTCATCTGTTTAGTCCTCTACAATGTTTGAAGAAACACTGAGTGCCTTGGTGTCAGCACTTCCTGTTGTCTGACTTCATGTTATGACATTGAAAGCTTACTTGTTCACTGATTCTAGGAAATTATCATTTCCTCATCAATTCTCATTAATTTTATAAGATTTTCCACAACAGTCCATCCATCTGCTATTTTCAAGCATCAATCAAAACTTGTGATGCAGGGTCATAGAAAGAAACTATTCCTGTACCTGTTAAATACCAATAAAAATATTTGACATGACAGAAATATAAGATGACTGTAATACTTTAAAAAAGTGCTGCATATTTGCTGATTCCATGGTCATGAGTACTTTTGATAGTAATAATATCTCAACATTCAGAATGAGTTCCTATGTTTTTATTTATGTGTAAACACATGTATGTATATGTATGTATGTGTATGTATGGGTATTTATGCCAGGAGACCCATGCCATTCATTCTTACTTTCATGTGGAACTACAACATATTTATGAGATAGAACCTTTGTATTCCAAGGCAACAGGACACACATGGAAAAGACTTAGACTGTATATTCCACATAGAATGAACTGGAATTTCATCAAAGGCTCAGATATTGTATTCTAGTGTGATTACTAATGAAACTCCTTTCAATTCTAGAAATCAGTCTTGGCACCCACTGGCCATTTGTCTTTGACTCTAGTCCCAGGAAGATAAATTTTCAGTAACTACCCTGAGTATTAGTGTTCTACAGCAGGTATACATATGTTCTATGTTTGTGCCTGGTAATTTCTGAGGTTAGAAATAGTCCTCAGGTTATACTCATATAAGAACACAAATGCTGTCACGTCAGTAGAAATGTTGTCAAGATGCTTGTGTCATTTTGCTTTTAATGGTTTTATTAATGTGGTTTAGCATTGTCTGTAATAGAGTCATATTTATTTCATCTTGAATTGTTCAATCCTTGATGTGAAATTTCAAGAATTCTAATCTTTGTTCCTAACACAGTACCTAGAAAAAGAAAAACGAAAAGAATGAGTGCTTCTCTGGTAAACACTCCGCAGGTCAGTGTTCTATCAACATTTCTTAAAAATCCCTCTTTTATTCAATCCATTCAAAAGATTTCTTATGTAATGCTACCTAAGGGCTTCTTTTTTATGATTCATTTTTCTCTGAGATAATGAAAATTAAATGTTTTATTTTTTATGTATATAACATCTTCATATTTCTACTGTGTTTTATACTGTGAATAAAATTCCCATGGACTGGAGACCTATTGGTCTCAAATCATCTAATAAAAATGATTCTCAAGAATATATTGATGGGTATTTTCTACATTGGATAAAGTTCTGTCATTTATGTTAGTGTGGTAGTAACGTCTCTTGTGTCAGATCAATTGTATTTCATGGATGGTCAGATTTCCAGACACAAGCTTGTGAATGTGGATATGAAAATATGTTGAAATTCACATCTTTAAGCAATATATGAAAGAGTAGAGTTTGTAGAAGAGTAAAATTATAAGGGACCCAATGTGTTGAATCCTAATAGTAAATGTATCAGCTCTCTAGAGGCACAGATGATGGAATGAAATTGTCTTTCTTTTGCCAACGATGTGATTGTGAGCTGACACAGATTTCAACATTCTGACAACTCTTTCTGACATTTTATATTACACAGTAATCATTGAAGTGTTTACACCTGAAATCTCTTCGTCTCTCAAGAGATACAGCCCCTGTGGTAAATTCTCAGTATAGAGATGTCTATTTTCCTTTCTTTTTGGTTCCCATCTTTAGAAGCAGTGTAAGTCCTGTGTCTTCATCTTCTCATTTCACCACATGAAAGACATTAGTGAGAATTTTCTACAGGGCATCATCTAAGTGCTGTGTACAAACCATCAGTTTTCAAACATAAATTAATGTTCATCCTAATTCTTTGTGTTCGGTTTTTTAAAAGGAAGAAGGTTTGATAAAACCTATGTTATTCTTCATCCAAATTATGCATTACATAACTGAAGAGTTGAAGCAATGATTCTATTTTACATTACAATACAATTTTCTTTAAGTATATAGTGTTCATCTGAATGTTTTTATGTACACTGAATGATACGTTATGCTCCTAAAACCCAGAGTGCAGCACCAATCTCTGCGGACTGAAGTCAGACATAATAGTGAGCTGAAATTTGTTTAGAAACAAACGTTGTTTCTATGCAAAAGCAGCAAGTACGTTTACCTCTTAATCATTTTTTGTTCCCCCAGGTTTACATTTTTGAGGCTCATTTGTAATAGAGACAGTGTATAACCAGAAAATTATAGTTTTCATGAACAAAGGAAAAATTATAGATGATACTTTTACGCAACTTACAATTCTGATACATAAATGATCAAATTCTGAATAAAATTAAATAAGGATAAAATTAGAAGATTGACATTTTATTTTATCTTATTTTATTTATTTATTTATTTATTTATTTATTTGGGTTTTTTTGTTGTTGTTGTTTTGTTTTGTTTTTTTCGAGACAGGGTTTCTCTGTGTACCCTGGCTGTCCTGGAACTCACTCTGTAGACTAGGCTAGCCTTGAACTCAGAAATCCACCTGCCTCTTCCTCCCAAGTGCTGGGATTAAAGGCGTGCGCTACTACCGCTCAGCGAAGATTGACATTTTAAATTGTTAATATTATGGGGAAGAATTATTAAATACTCATGAAGAATTAGTATAGTTCTTTTTCAATTTGAAAACAAAATTTGATCAAAGAGAATGATTCTACTTCATTGGAATGCATTGCCACTCATGCCATTTGTTATTGTATGTATTATATGTATTGATCATGCCAGGTTATATAAAATATTAAATGTTTTAATGCTCTCAAATATTGTATTTCTACTTTATAGTTTTGAACATATTCTTATAAATAACTTTCCAATGCATTTGAGTGTCTGCATCATATGGAATGTTGAATGTATGTCCTGATGCTGGAGTTTTATTCTGTTTAAGAAAAAAACATTCATTTAGTCGATCCATTAATTTTGCATTTCATATACTACTAGTTTGTTCTAGAAGGATGTAACATTCTACTTAGGCCTCAGATTGTTAAATAGATGCATTGTAATACAGACAAGTGAGATGTAGCTACACACAGGAGTAAGCAAGTGTCCATATTTCAGCAAGCTGTGCATTGTAAAATTTGAAAGCATGTTTTGTTTTTGTCATCATAAGTTGACAATTTATGATGTGGCACTAGGATTCTATTTGATATCAACCCATATTTCATAAAGTTACATTACTGTATCTAGACATCAAATGTATATGTTATATTCTGTAAATGATTTCTGCTTTTCAAATAATTATATCATGCACTCTCAGGGAAATAGAAATCCAAGGAAATCTATGAGGTTTTTTTTTTTTATTAAAGTTAAGGTTCATTTTTCTTAAATATATGTTGATTACATTTGTCGAATGTATGCATATGTGGTATGTATTCTCCTGCCAGTAGTGTTCAGAAGAGATCATTCGATTTTAAAGAACTAGTTTTAACATTCCATTGTATAGTGCATTATGGGTGCTGAGAAATAAATATCGTAATAGAGGACTTTAAAAGATATTCCACAAATCAAACTGTACAGAAAACTTTGAAATGTAGTAATGGTGGCCAATCTTTCATTTACTGCTATGGTCTCAGTAAACCAAAGAAAATTCATGAAGGTGAGAGCCTTTCTAAATGTGAGCATTATATTAAGTCATTGTATAGATTTTCTGTGGAAAAGCAGCAATTCATAACCTCAGACACTTCTCCATAGCACATTTTGAAAACATTTGTGCTTCAATATTTTCTTCAATCATTTGTATCACAAAGTATATCTTAATTAATTCTTTTTTTTAACATAGGAAAAATTTTGGTCCAGTAGCAAATATGTAAATTTCCATTCCAGGGTCCCTTAACCTTTAAGGATGTGGCTGTGGACTTCTCACTGGAGGAATGGGAATGTCTCACTTTTCCTTAAAGGGCATTGTTCATGGATGTGATGTTGGAGAATTACAACAATCTATTGTTTGTTGGTAAGAATGCACTTCTTCTTGACTTCCTGATTCTTTCCTTGAATGTTCCCACTTTGTGTTTATGCAAACTCTCTGACGTGTCTAGAGACCACCAAAAGAGGGAAAATCATAATTTTTCTGGTTAAAATCATAATGTTTAATTGTGTTTTCTTTACATTTTTCTGCTTTCTTTGGAAGAGTAATCTGTGCAATATTCTCTGAGATCTCTTCTTACAAGTAATTTAGCTTGATTCAAGTCTTTCAAGTTCAAAAAAATTAACTATTCAATACAAGGAATTACATTACTATACATCAAATAGTTGGAATATTCTAATCTTACTATTGCTTTAAAATGTTCCCTCATTTATGATTTTAAAAACTGCAACAAGTTTAAAGTGTATATGGAGCTGCTCTTATAGAGAAAACTTTTATTTACTTTTGACAGTTGGTTTAGTTTTGGGACATGATTATTTATCCTTTCATTTAGAATGCTGAAATAAAACTATTTACTGGTTTCCATGTGAATGGCAGTTACATCATAATTTTATACCTGACCAAAGCTACACATTGTCACTCTGAATCAAATTGTAACCATCAAATTAGACATACATTGTTTAGAGATCTACTTTTTCAAATTTCATTACAGGTTGATCACTTATTTGTCCTACCTTCTGCTAAGTACAATTTTGCCTTTTTTTGGTATTCGTTATTTCATTTATTTACGTTTCAAATGCTTTCCCTCTTCCAGGTTTTTTCTCTGTAAGTCCTCCTTCCCCGTATCCCTTCGCCCTACTTCTATGAGAGTGCTCCTACTCTCCCACCGCACTCCACTAGGATTCCCCTTTGCTGAGGCACCAAACCTTCACAGGACCAAGGGCCCACACTTTCAATGATGCCAGATATGACGATCCTCTGCTACTATGTAGCTGGTGACATGAGCCCCTCATATGTACTCTTTGCTTAGTGATTTTGTCCTTGTGAGGCCAGGGGGATCTGGTTCATTGATAATACTGTTTTTCCTATGTGGTTGCAAACTCATTCAGCTCCTTCAATCCTTTCCCAAACTCCTCTATTGGGGACCCATGCTCAGTTCAATTGTTGGCTGCAAACATCCATTTCTGTTGTTCAGGTGCTTGCAAAGCCTCACAAGAGACACCAATATCAGGCTCCTGCCAGCAAGCACTTAAGGTCGGGAAGGTCTTGGATCAAGACACACAGTACATTGTCCATGAGCATGTGAATATCCAAGAAAAGTCGTCTAAATGCAATGAACTTAGCAAAATGATTCCTGAATCTACCAAAGTACACTTCATAATGCATCTCTTCAGTTCTCAAATCTAAGAATTCCTAAAACTGGGAACACTGAAGAAGTTTGCAAGTGTAAAGAATGTACAAACAGTTTAAATGTGTGTTCAATCATTAGTCTCAATCAAGGAATCCACATAGGAAAGAAAGAACACAGTATAAACACAGACGATGATAAGGATTTTCTCTCTAAAAATGAACCACTGATGAAACAAAATAATAGTGGAGTGAATCCTTACAAATGTAGTGAACCTGACGAATTCTTTACCCAGGGAGACAATTTTCAAAGTCAGCAGAGCATTTATCCAGGAAAGAAACCTCACAAATGTAGTAAATGTGAAAACTGTTTTGCATAAAAATTCAATCTTAACATACATCAGAGAATTCATACAGGAGGGAAACTTTACAAATGTTGTAAATGTAACAAATCCTTTGGCCAAAAATCTGATCTTAATATTCATCAGAGAATTCATACAGGAGAGAAGCCTTACAAATGCAATGAATGTGACAAATGCTTTACTCACCAGGGTAGTCTGAGAACTCATGAGAGAATTCATAAAGGAGAGAAACCTTACAAATGCACTGAATGTGACAAATGCTTTACTCACCACAGTAGTCTGAGAACTCATGAAAGAATTCATATGGGAGAGAAACCTTATAAATGTAGAGAGTGTGACAAATGCTTTACTGACAACGGAAGTCTGAGAATTCATTACAAAATTCATACAAGGGAGAAACCTTACAGATGTAGTGAATGTGACAAATGCTTTTCCACACAATCCCATCTTAATATTCATCAGCGAATTCATAATGGAGAGAAACCTTATAAGTGTAATCAGTGTGACAAATGCTTTACTGAAACTGGAAACCTGAGAATTCATCAGAGAATTCATACAGGAGAGAAACCTCACAAATGCACTGAATGTGACAAATGCTTTTCTGAAAAAGGCTGACTGACAATTCATCAGAGAATTCATACAAGTGAAAAACCTTAAAAATGTTGTGAATGTGACAAATGCTTTTCAAGACAATCCCATCTTTGAAGTCATCAGAGAATTCATACAGGAGAGAAAACTTACAAGTGCATTGAATGTGACAAAAGCTTTACCCAAAAATGCAGTCTGAGAATTCATCAGAGAATCCATACAGGAGAGAAACCTTGTAAATGCACCGAATGTGACAAATGCTTTACTGAAAAAGGCAGACTGAAAATTCATCTGAGAATTCATACAGGAGAGAAACCTTACAAATGCACTAAATGTGACAAATGCTTTACCGAAAACGGAAGTCTGAGAATTCATCAGAGAATTCATACAGGAGAGAAACCTTACAGATGTAGTGAATGTGACAAATGTTTTTCCACACAACCCCATCTTAGTATTCATCAGCGAGTTCATACTGGAGAGAAACCTTATAAGTGTAGTGAGTGTGACAAATGTTTTACTGAAAACGGAAAACTGAGAATTCATCAGAGAATTCATACAGGAGAGAAACCTTACAAATGCCACGAGTGTGACAAATACTTTAACCATAAAGTTAGTTTCAGAATGCATCAGAGAATTCATACATGAGATAAACCTTACAAATATTGTGTTTATGACAAATGCATTACACACAATGTCAAAGTGTGAAATTATCAGAGATTTCATGCAGCATAAAAACTCTGTGAATGAAGTAAGTGAGACAGCCCTCTACCAAGAAAATCATCTTAAATTTTATTAGAGAATACTTAAAAGAGGGCAAACTTTCAAATGTATTTAAAGTGTAAATTCTTTACTTTTGGCATATCTGTTAGAATGTAATAGAGAATACATACTGGTGAGAATATTAACAACTACTGTAATGTATGCAAAAATATCTTTGACTTCATTTCAGGTCAGAGGAAACAACTAAAAATTTTTGGAGGGAAAGTTTTTCTGTTGGCAAAAATGGGGCATATGTTTTATTCAGGGTATATTCTTGGCAACATTTGAAGCTCCACCCTAGAGAATTAGTAAGATAATGAAAAACCTGTGAAATCCTTCATGCAATGTTCAAATCTTAGATAATGTCAACTATTTATGCTTGGTGAAACTCTGAAAATGTGACAATGTAAGATAGTTTTCATTAAACTTTTCCTTGTTTACTTACCATCAAATATTACAAGATGAAGGCAAGTGTGGAATCCAGAAGAATATTGTATTTTATAGCACTTTCATAGATAGAGAAATAATTCATTCCAAAGAGAAAATAATTAACGTGTACACAATAGACCTAAAAATATGTAATAAAACTAGCAGTAATCTGTTTATTTTATTCAAATGAACAAATTCAGACAAGTTGTACTTAAAAGAGTGTTTTACAAACTGAGTCACTGAGACTACATCTTATTTATCCTATATTATACCTAAAGATGGGAAGTACATTTCGGGTATCCAGTATCCAGAATTCTTACCAAATGCTGGATTTATGTTTCAGGGTAAATATTGACTCATAAGAACTTTGTGCTTAACAACTCTGTCCCCATTGTCCTGTAAATAAAGCTGATTGATTCAACAAGTTTGATTTGGTTGTGTTCAGTTTACACCTGGGTTACTTAGATGAATATATGTTGCCCCTTCCCAACAAATGTCTTTCATGAAACATATGATGAAGTCATAAATATTTCCTGAAACCTCTAACATAAACATTATAGTAGTGATTTTCAACAGGTTAGTAACAACCTCTTTGGAGTTGGAATGACTCTTTCACGAATGTTGCTTAAGAGCTTCAGAAAACATATTTCTAATGGTCCTAGAACTGAGAAATCATTCATTCCCTCCAGTTTAGTCCGTCCACACACAAATAACTTAAATTTTTGTCAGTGGTTACCATTACAAAAGTTAGAAGCATTGAATTAGAGATAATGTTTGGTGTTAACTAAAATAGGGAAGACTCTGTGCAATATTCTAATTTAGAATTATTTAATTCTAATTCCTGAAGCATGTCCTGACAGGCTGCCTCATGGTTGTGCTGCACTCCATTGGCCACACACTGCAGGGTTTCTAGTGTCCTCTGGAATGCTGTACTGGCCTCACCCAGAGGCTTCAAGTCCTTGGAGCAGGTCGCCTACTCCCACAGGTATAGCTCATTTCTCCGCAGGCCAGACATGGTCTGACACCGCAGGTAGCTTGGTGGTGTTGATCTAGAACCGTGTCTCCCAACTGGTGTGGCACACTTGGGTCTCCAGTCTCGTAGGCCTCTTTCAGCTGTTCCGAGACCTTGCGTCAGACCATTTTAAGTGCTTTTATGTAGGCAAACAAGGATTTAAAAAGGACAGCATCAGGATCATTCATTCTGACTGACCCAGTAAGTGACAGTGGTACCCCACACAAAAATTTCAAAGAGTGTAAGCTTAAATCACTCTAGAGTGTTCCAAACTCAGAACAAGGCAAAGGGAAGGAGGGTTGTCCCGTCATTACCACCGGTCTCTAATGTTAATTTGGTTAAGGTCTCCTTGATTGTTCTATTTATCCTCTCTATCTGTCCTTAGCTCTGGGGTTTATAAGCACAATGTAGTTTCCAATTAATCCCCAGCTGTGTGGCCAGTCCCTGACTCACCTGGGCAACAAAGGGCAGGTTTATTAACAGACCCAATTACCTTGGGTATTGCAAACCTTGGAAAGATTTCTTCCAGGATCTTCTTAGTCACCATGTTGGCAGTTTCATTCTTCCTGAAAAGGAGTCTATGAAAACTAAAAGATATTTATTTTGCTGGTTCGACTTCTGTGAATGCTCTGATCTGAGCTATTTTTCTAAAGAATATCAACTTGCTTTTTGAATCACCTATTTATTCCACTCTAAATGTTTTCATGTCCTTGAACTGTGGTATTCTTAGTGATGCACTGTATTGTATTAGTCCTAATTAGAGGGGAATGATTACTGCTGACCTTTTCTGAACTGTTTCCTTTAGTTTTGTGTCTCTTTGCCTTAGTATTGTGAGATATGTTTCTTCTCTTCTTAGAAGTTCTAGAGAGCTTTTATACTGAGCAAGATAGATTTTCCACAGGGCGTAAAAGTAACATGTGTTCTCCTATTGCAGTTTTTCTCTGGGAGGCTTACTGCCTGTCTATTAACCAT
>NW_021611858.1:0-1757 GCF_004785775.1 Grammomys surdaster | reverse complement strand
ACATTGAATTCAAGAAATTCTTAGGTAAATGAATGGAACTAGAAAATTGTAACTGCCGTTTCTTTTGTAACGGCCGTCAGGTTCTGTTACTTTGTAAAGGCCGGCCGGTTCTGCTGCTCCGGTCGGCAGGTCAGGGTCTAGCAAGAGAGAAAGTGGGGACGGAGGAAGGGGAAAAAAGGGGCGAGAGACGCAAAAGATAGATACAAGCCAGAGTCCGGTGGAGTCTCTTCAAGTCTTCTTTATTCTCCTCTCTTCTTACTATATTCTCACTCCTTCAGTCTCCTGACACCTCTCACTTTCTCTCTCCTTCCTCTACTTCCTACTACTTACTACCTCCTACTTTCTACCTCTACCTCCTCGACTCCTCTACTCCTCTACTCCCCTATAGAAGGGAAATCCTGGGTATTTATACCCTTTACCACGTGACTTGCCCTCGTGGACAATCTCAACTGAAGCCACTACGTCACGTGCCTTGTAGCCATGGATACCAGGAGCACCTGGCAGCTGGGAGCACTAAACAGTGTAACAAGATGTTTATCAGAGTGCGCTCAGCTATTGCAGGCTGTTGAAACAAGTCTCTTGTCAGGGTATATGGCTCGAGATGGCTGTAAAGACGATAGCCACTTTCGGCTAAGAGTCGGCTCCCAACAGAAAATATCATCTGGAGTGAGGTAACCCAATCACAAAAGAACACACATGGTATTCACTCACTGATAATTGGATATGAGCCCAAAAGCTCACAATATCCAAGATACAACTCAGAGACCACATCAAGCTCATGAAGAAGGAAGACTAAAGTGTGGGTTCTTTGGCCCTTTTTAGAAGGGGCAACAAATACTCATAGGAGCAAATATGGAGACAAAGCATGGGACAGAAACAGAAGGAGGGGCTGTCCAGAGACTGCTCTACCTGGGTATCCATCCCTTGTGCAGTCAGCAAAGGTAGACACTGATGTGGATTCTTGTAAGTGCATGCTGACAGGATCCTGATATAGCTGTCTACTTAGAGGTCTGCCAGAGACTGAAATATACAGAGGTGGATGCTCACAGCTAACCATTGAACTCATCATGTGGTTCCCAATAGAGAAGTGACAGAGAATACTGAAGGAGCTGAAAGGGTTTGTGGCCCCATGGGGAGAGCAACAATACCAACCAACCAGAGCTCCCAGGGTCTAAACCACCATCCTGGAGCACATAGGGAGGGACCCATGGCCCCAGCTGTATATGTAGGCATAGGTGGGTGAGGAAGTCTTTGGTCCAGTTAAGGCTGGAAGCCCCAATGTGGGGGAAATAGAGAGTGGGGAGGTGAGAGTGGGAGGATGTGGAGGGACACATCCTCATAGAAGCAGGAGGAGGGGGGATGGAATAGGGGGTTCCTGGGTGGGTGTGGGGAATGGGGTAAGGGAATTACACCTGAAATGTAAATAAAATGACTAATAAATACAATAAAAATTTAAAAAAAAGAAAAGAAAAAAAAGAAAATGGAGACATAACAACAGAAATTGAAGAAATTTAAAAAAAAAGTCATTAGAACCTACTACAAAAGCCTATCCTCAACAAAACTGGAAAATCTAGATGAAATGGATGACTTTCTAGAGAGATACCATGTAACTAAAGTTACATCAAGTTCATGTAAACTATCTAAAGAGTTCAATAAGCCCTAGGAATAGAAGGGAATAGAAACAGTCATTAAAAACCTCCCAACCAAAAAAAGCCCAGGGACAGATGGTTTTAGTGCAGAATTCTTTCAGACTGTCA
>NW_021611857.1:0-13740 GCF_004785775.1 Grammomys surdaster | reverse complement strand
ATGGACAAAGCTGCTGAGTTCTGCTGCTTTCTGGGGCTGGAACATGGCCCTTCTATTACATTATCACCAGCTTTCTAATTTTCAACAACTTCACTGCCTAAGCTTGGTGGTATTGGAACTTACTCTGTAGTTTAACCTTAAACTCAGAGGTATGCATGGCTCTGTCTCCTGAATATTGGGATAAAAGGTTTGTGTGTGACACTTTGTCTAAGGATTTCTTTACCTAAATCTTGTTCTGGACCAGGATGACTTGAACCAGAAATCTGCTGACTCTCTTCTCCTTAGATTTAAGGCATGTACCACTATGCCTGAATCTAAATATTTCCTTTTAGATCTTAAATTGAAAACACTGAAAAATAATGACTATCCATCCTTTGTCAATTTGACAGATACTTGTATCTCCTTATGCCCACATGGAAACAATAACCAGGTAATAATAGTGCCTATCATGATACAGTTCTCCTTCATACAACTTCACATCCATATGTTTAGGTGGATGGAATCTTCCCATAACATCACCATTTCTTTAATACCATCAGATATCTTTCATCACAGGATTTACCTTCATTCGACTTCCTGGTGATCCATTTCTCTTTGAAACTAACATTTTATATTTTTCCTTTCTAAGATTACTAAGCATAATCAACACAATCATCATGAGAGTAAACACAGGCCAAAGGCTATACTTGGCTTTCCTGAGACTTTGTCAATGCAATCAACATAAACCTCCTTACCTTAGCCTCAAGGACACTCTGCAGACAAGGGAAAAAGGCAGCAACAATCTTAAGCAAATCATCATTAAAACTATATACAAAAGTCAAATCACCCTTAGTACATATGTGTGTGTTCCATATTCCTACTAGAATGGACCATTAAGTTCCACTTAATACATGTAGCAATCCAAAGTCTAAAAATCCACATTGCTCCAAACAAAAACATGGACCAGCCTATCATAGCAATACTTATGTCTGGGGTACCAACTTCTGTCTTAGATAGAATTTCCATTGCTAAGAAGAGGCACTGTGACCAAGGAAACTGTTTTGGAGGCAAGTATTTTATTAGGCCTGGCTTACAGTTTCAAATGTTCAGTCAGTTACCATCATAGCAGGAAGATTAGCAGCATGCAGGCAGCCATGACAATGGAGACAGAGGTCAGAATTCTGTATCTTCATGAGAAGGCAACCAGGAAGAGACAGTCTTCCAGCCAAACAGTAGGAGTGTCTGTTTTATCCTGGTCAGATCTCCAAAGACCACCATCAGGAATTCACTTCCTTCAAGACAGTACTATCAATTCCAACAATGTTGAATATCTTAATATTGCCACTTCTTTGGTCCAAGCATATTCAAATCACAGCAGTTCATTTCTACTATGAATTCTTTCATGCATTTAAATATGATTAGGACATGCAGAGGCTTTAACACTTTGATTATTTTCAGAAGGTTTCTCTCTAGTATGTGTTCATTTTGGTATTCAGAGTCTACTGTGGCATGTAAAGGATTTTCCAACTTGAGTACATTCAAAAAGTTTCTCTCCGCTGGGCAGTGGTGGCGCACGCCTTTAATCCCAGCACTTGGGAGGCAGAGGCAGGCGGATTTCTGCGTTCGAGAGTTCGAGGCTAGCCTGGTCTAAAGAGTGAGTTCCAGGGCAGCCAGGGCTACACAGAGAAACCCTGTCTCGAAAAACAAAACAAAACAAAACAAAAAAAGGTTTCTCTCCAATATGTGTTCTTTTATGTCTTTGGAAACTATAGTGATATAAACAGGCTTTTCCATGCTCATTTCATTCATAAGATTTCTCTAAAGTGTGTATTACTTGAAGTATTTGGAGAAGACAGTGACACCACATGCATTACACTCATAGGGCCTCTCTCCACCATGTGCGCCTTCATGTGTTTGGAGACAACTGTGATATGCAAATGCTTTCTAACATTGAATAAATTCATGAGGTTTCTCTCCTGCACATTTTCTTTTGTGTATTCAGAGATGACTGTCCTGGAAAGGCTTTAACTCATTCATGACATTCATGCAGTTTCTCTACATTATGTGTTGTTTTATGTATTGGGGGATAACTGTAACTCCCAAGAGCTTAATACACTAATTACTTTGAGAAGGTTGCTCTCTTGAATGTGTTCTATTATGTGTTTGCAGATGACAGTGAATTCACAAGGTTTTACCACAGTGATTACATTAACAGGGGTTCTGTCCAGAGTGATTTTTTTGTGTCTGTAAAGTACAATGATATGCAAAGGCTGAACCACATCATTCATGTGATTTATCTATTGTATGGATCTTTAATAAGACTGCAGATGACCATGACTTGCAAATGCTTTAGAACACTGATTACATTCATAAGATTTCTCTCTATTATGTGCTGTTTTATAATAATAGAGACTACAAGGTTGTGAAAAGTCTTTAACTCATTGATTGCATTTGTGAGGTTTCCTTCCAGTATGGGTCTTTTATGTTTTGGAAAGAATTAGGAAGTGGAAAGGCTTTAACACACTGAATACTGTCTTAGTCAGGGTTTCTATTCTTCTACAAATATCATGAACTATAAGGAAGTTGGGAGGAAAAGGTTTATTGAGCTTACACTTCCAAGTTGCTGTTCCTCACCAAAGGAAGTCAGGACTGGAACTAAGCAAGTCAAAAAGCAGAAGCTGACCCAGAGGCCATGGAAGGATATTATTTACTGGTTTGCTTCCCCTGGCTTGACATCACACTATTTATTAGGGGAACAATGTGTATAGGCAAAGAGATTATGATGTCAACAGATCAAGGTTGCGTAATGCCCAAAATTAACCTATATGACTCACTTGCCCAGGGAACAGGTAACTTCCTGGAATGCTGAAGTTGTAGTTCTTGGAAAATAACAAAGTCCCATAGAACCCAAGACTACCATCCCAAGGATGATATGACCCACAGTGGGCCCTCACAACTGATCACTAAAACAGAAAATGCCACACAGCTGAATCTCATGGAGGCATTTCCTCAAATGAAGCTCCTTTCTCTGTGATAACTCCAGCCCATGTCAAGTTCTACACAAAACCAGCCAGTACAATTACATTCATAGTTCTTCTCCAACATGGGCTCTTTTATACTTTTGCAGAAAATAACTTTATATAAAGCCTTTTGTCACATGGATTATATTAATGAGATTTCTCACCACTATGTGGTCTTTTATGGTTTTGGAGACATCTCCCTTGTAAGTAGGCTTTATCACGTTAATTACATTCTTAAGGGTTATTTGCACTATGTTTCCTTTTATGATATTGTAGAGTACGCTGTTGTGAAAATGCTTTACCACATTGAGTACATGCTTGAGGTTTCTCTCCAGTATGTGTTCTTTTGTGACTTTTGGGAGTACTGTGATATGAAAATGCTTTACCACATTGATTACATTCATAAGGTTTCTCTCCAGTATGTGTTCTTTTATGACATTGGAGATTACTCTGTTGTGAAAAAACTTTACCACATTGATTACATTCATAATGTTTCTCTCCAGTATGTGTTCTTTTATGACATTTGAGAATACTCTGTTGTGAAAAGGCTTTACCACATTGATTACATTCATAAGGTTTCTCTCCAGTATGTGTTCTTTTATGTTTTTGAAGATAACTCTGTATTGCAAAGGCTTTACCACATTGATTACATTCATAAGGTTTCTCTCCAGTATGTTTTCTTTTATGACATTGGAGATTACTCTGTATTGCAAAGGCTTTACCACAATGATTACATTCATAAGGTTTCTCTCCAGTATGTGTTCTTTTATGACATTGGAGATGACTGGGTCTTGCAAAGGCTTTACCACAATGATTACATTCATAAGGTTTCTCTCCAGTATGTGTTCTTTTATGATATTGGAGATAACTGGGTCTTGTAAAGGCTTTACCACAATGATTACATTCATAAGGTTTCTCTCCTGTATGTGTTCTTCTATGATATTGGAGATAACTGGGTCTTGTAAAGGCTTTACCACACTGATTACATTCATAAGGTTTCTCTCCAGTATGTGTTCTTCTATGATATTGGAGATGACTGGGACTTGCAAAGGCTTTACCACACTGATTACATTCATATGGTTTCTTCCTGCTATGACTTCTTACATGTCTGCAATGATAATTGGCACAAGTGAAAGCTTTACCACTTTCATTATCCTGATCAATCATTTAATCAATATGACTTAATTTTATAGTTTGGTTTAATAATAAAGAAGAACCATATTTTAAGGTTTTACCACTTCATATGTTCATAGTGTTCTTCCCAACTCTGGATTGATGCTTCTTTGAAATCACCTGTGATGACAAGAACATTTAATACATGTCTCACAGGTATAACATCGTTTTTCTCTATGAGATTTCTATATGATATATTTCATGTATCTGAAGGAAAATGCAAAAAGGAGACCTTTGTAACACTGATTATATTCATAAATTTTCCATAATGTGAATCATCCCACATTAGCACTGTGAACCTGGAAAAACAAAAATTTACATTCTTCTAGTACCCAAGGGGATATTCTGCAGTGTGACTATGGGGATGTTCCCTGTAAAGTCAGAAAACCAATTAATTACAAACTTCTACTATATTTAGAATATCTTTCAAAGGCAAAATACTACATATCTTCTCACTGTTCTGGAGTAAAGATAGGGATGTTGCTCCTTTAAATATTCCTATGCGCACATAGTTTTTTTTTTTTTTTTATTCTGACACCTGATATATGCATAAAAAGAAGAAATGAAAGCTTTCCTCATTGAATCAACACCATTTGAGTTTTTGTTTCTTCTAGACATACTGTATGTGGATTGAGGTTTCTCCACAACAACATTCTTGACTCTCATAAACTGACCTCTCAGTAAACTTAACAATGTCACTACAAAAATATGAGTATCACTGAATTTACCACAGACTATTTTCTTATTGCATGGCTTTGGATATATGTTTATCACTATTCAATGTGCAACATCTAAATGTTAGGAGACTGATCAGATTGGTAGTTCCACAGCATAGCTCTAATGGAGTAACCAATGAAATAAAGTCATCTCTTAAGGAATTGTTTCTATGTCTCCATCCTTAGTGGAAAGCCTTGCAAACACAAATCAGATAACTGACATTAAGGGCCATGGCTTTGTGAGAATATTTTAATCATAGCTATAATTAAAGGACTGATATTTGACATACTTCCTTTACTTTACAGTTTCCAGGACATATTAAAATTGTCTCAGAGGCATATATGTTTCAGTTTGCACATTAACATTACCTTTTGTACCTTCTAGAATTTTGAAATTCTGTTTCCATATGGTGGTCTTCCCAATTGTACCCTAAAACACAGTATGAGAAAATGAATGATACAGTACTGGAAATTAGGCAAAAGTCAACTTACTGTGGTTTTTCACAGCACTGACTCTGATTTATTTTACTCAGTCTTCCATGTTCACAATTCAAATAACAGAGTTTCATCAATAATCAAGAAATACTTGTCCCTTATTTTGAAAAACAAAAGAAAATTCACAGTCTTACCTATATCAGTGAGGTTCCAGTAGGTCTCCAGCATCACATCTTTGTAGAGATTTTTCTGGGAAGGATCCAGCAAATCCCACTCTTCTTTAGTGAAGTTGATATGCACATCATCAAAATTCATTGCATGCTAAAATACGTGTACAACACAAAGCGTGATACTGACATCACTAAATAAAGGTATGCTTCCTAGACAATATAATCATATATTTCTAGTGTTACCATCATTTATTTCTTTGACACAGAAGTTATAATCTAATCTCTATGTCATTTTAAAAGGAAATTGTGTTATGAGTATTGCATGTGTTACTTCTAAACCCACTGAATAGTATATAGCTTTACAAGAGAAATGAAAATTCAGAGGGAGATGGAGAGGGAAACAGACTAACAGCACTGATCTTATGTGATTTCGGGATAGAGACTAATGGTGAATGTATGGAATCATGAGAACAAAGTGAAGGATCAAATTCAATGACAACACAGTTGACACACAGAACAAATTTTGTCTTATCTAAAAGAAATGCAGGGGTATGGCTATAGGAGAGATTAAGGGAATGGCCAGTGAAAACTTGCCCAACTTCATGAAGCTCATAAAAAAGAAAAGCAAAGTGTGGGTGCTTTGGCCCTTCTTAGAAGGAGTAACAAAATACTTGTGGAGGCACATGTGGAGACAAAGAGTGGGACAGAAACTAAAGGAGGGGCCGTAGAGACTGTTCTACATGGGTCTCCCTTGGGCAGATAGGAAAGGTAGAAGCTGATGTGGATGCCAGGAAGTGCGTGCTGACAGGAACCTGATATAGCTGTCTCCTTAGAGGTCTGCCCCAGTCTGAAATATAGATATGTGGATGCTCACAGCTAAGCACTGAACTGATCAAGGGGTTCCCAATGGAGGAGTGAGAGAGAAGACCGCAGGAGCTGAAAGGATTTGTGGCCCTATGGGGAGACCAACAATACCAACCAACCAGAGGCCCCAGGGTCTAATCCACCAGCCTGGGAGCACAAAGGGAGGAACCAATGGCCCCAGTTTTATGCATAGGGGAGGATGACATTGTCAGTCATAGTTGGGTGAGGAAGTTCTTGGACCAGTGAAGGTTGGCCACCCCAGTGTGCGGAAAATCGTGGGTGGGGAGGTGGAAGTGGGAGGGTGGCTCGGGGCATATTCTCAAAGAAGCACGAAAAGTGAGGGTGGGATAGGGGGTTCCTGGGCGGGTGGGGGAATGGGGAAAGGGGATTACATCTGAAATGTAAGTAAAATATCTAATAAAATCACACATACCCATGTGCACACACATGAGTACATGTGCACAAGCACATACACACACACACACACAAACCTGTGACTCTGCAGAGTACTCTGAGGACCCAATCCCAAATTAAAAACAAAAGATCATACGAATAAAAAAAGATATGTCCAAGTTACAGAGACCCCAAAGAGTAACAAGAGCCTATTAAAATGCAAACACACAAAAGTCATAATAAAGACTCTCACCAGTATACCTAGCATCAGGTACAAAGAGAGAGATCAAGACTAGGGGAGTTGTGTATTTTAATTTTAGTTACACCAACATTGTGGCATTAACATACAGGTCAGGAACTTAATATTTTAGAAACTGTATGCCAGGCATAATTTGCAGGAAACAAACGAGGGGCAAAATCATCTGGCAACCATGATGGGTAGGGTAATTTTATTTTTCTCTGTAAGGTGTACTAGTTATTTATATGTACTTTAATCTTGCCAATGTACCTTCACTGACTGTTGATAAGGGGGGTTTGTCATAGCATGTTTCTCAACTGAATATTGCGCTCTTTCAAAAACAGAACTGATTGGGCTTTACAAACACATCTTTGTGTCTAAGTCTCTTAGTATTCTGCTCTTCAACCACATGCCCGGCCTGAAAATATGCAAGGTTGGCTTTCCATAGATCTACCACACTATTTGTGATCCCAGATGCAATTTTCACAGTTGCCTCTGCCACTGTACTAAACACCAGAGGCAACTTAACCTTGCTCCTCACTATGTCTCTTTGTGAATTGCTAAGATCATCTCTTCCTGCCTGTCTCTTCCCCATGCTCCCAACATGAGTAAGCACTCCCTCTTGAACATACCCACCAAACAGATCAGGAAAAGAGGCAAAACAATCTCTGAAAATCCAAAAATCAAACAGTAACCCAGGAATAAAACTTCCAAACAAACAAGACAAACCCAGAAACCAGTACCTAGACCAATCATCACCTCAAACCCAGATACCTAGATACCAGCATAGGAATACAATAAATAACAGCAAGGGAAATATGTCATCAAGAAATACAAGCTATCCTATCACAGCAGGTCATTAGAAACCAACATATGTAACAGATATTTTGCAAAAGAGGTTGTTTGGGAGAAGTGAGAGGAGTGAGAACCTGGGGAAGGGATAGAGGTACACAAGAGGACCTACAGACAGACAGACAGACAGACAGACAGACAGACAGACAGACAGGGAGCAGAGAGAGAGCCATGAGGGTATAAACAGAGAATAGAGAAGGGTCATGTGCAGAGAACAGACAGGAAACAAACGTGCAGACCTGCTGTATTTGGTGGTCCATGTATATAAAGCACGGCTGAGAACAGCAGCAGGTGGGTGAGGCAGGGAATGACTTAAGCATTTGCTAAGTCCCTGAAGGCAGGCAACTGAAATTGTCTGTACACTGACAACTACAGAGGGAAGGTTCACTCACAGAACAGCAAGGGAAGATAAATAGAAAAATGGACATATTGGTCAAAAACAAAAATGTTGAGTGTAACAGTATCATGGAAATAAGCAACTAGGGACACTGCAACATATGCGAAAGAAAAAACTACAGATGATTGGAAGGCAAGAAGAGAATATCAGGTTAAAAGTCTATAAATTATTATCAACAAACTCATAAATGAAAAATTTCCTAAACTAAAGAAAAAGATGCCTATAACAGTAAAGAAGCATTGAAAATACCAAAGAGATTAGACAAAAAAGAGTCCCTTTGCCACATATCAATCAAAACCGTAAACATATAAAGAACTCTAAACAACTGCAACAAAAAAATTTGCTGAAACAAAACAAAAACAAGTAACATGCAAAAGCAGAACTATTAGATATATACCTGTCTTCTTAATGTATACTGTAAAAGAAAAAGTGTTTGGACACATGTGTGGCAGACTCAAAGAAACCACCCGTGTTTCTAAAGCAAGCCAATGATCCAAATGTTTTGGGCCAATTCACAATTAGCAATGATAGTGAAGTTATTCATAGGACACTGCCTGATTTGGCATGTGAGGAGCACCACAAAAACCACACAGGTGATCACATCTGGCTGATGGTTTCCCTCCAGCCCTAGAAAGGATACACCAACCCAGCTCCCACTGCTCAACTACCTGTTCCTCCCCATTGTGGGCATATTTTCCTGTGCTCACCATGTCTCGATTTCAGAGCTTCCCTAGTGTCCTCTCACAGCACCCAACAGCACAGCTCAGAGCAGGAAGCAGAGAAACACCCAAGCCTGCACAGTTGCAGGAAACTTGCAGAGAGGAACCAGAAGATCCAACCTCTTTGTCTGACTGGCAGATCCAACTGGAGGCCTGATTGGCCAGTGAATTTTCCTCAAGGTTAAAGTGTGCTTCCTGTCTAGGTCAGACCTTTCCAGATCTCCTGAGTGGTTTGCACCTCATTAGCATTTGTGCCTCTCCTCCAAGAGGAATCTCACCTCACCCAGCCCTGGGGGAGAACTCACCAAGCCAGCTCAGGCTATTCAGATACTTGTTCCAACCCCCCTCTGTGAGCACTGATCCTGCACTTACCAGGACCTGACTTAGACCTTGCCTGAGCTCTCCTCACAGTACTTGCTTTCTTCCTGAAATCAAAGTGAATAGCTTTCATAGGTGCAGTGGAGGAGGTGTCAATCTGACCCAGGATTGGAAGAGTGCCAAGTCTATTAACATTCAAGAAGGATTTTGGGAAACAACAGTTTTGTTTTGTGGCCTCATGCTGGGCTCAGGGAAACTACAACTCCCTTTTATCAGATGATTGGTATGAAACAACCCTGGGAGAAAAGCCAGAAACATTAGGGAAACACTGTTGAGCACTATTGTAAACCAGCACATCTTCATCAGTGATGAAGCAGAGAAAAACCACACTTGTATTAGTACAGGTTCTCTAGATAAACAAATCTCAAATCATAGAGAGAATGAAACTCTCTATACTTATAGAAAGGATATTTAACAGAATGTCCCAATAAAGGCTGTCAGCCAAGAGAAGTAAGGTAGTAAGGTTCCTCACAACATTGCCTACCTGGACCAAGACCATCTTATTACCCCACCTTCAGCACAAGGAAGTTCTTTTCTATTGGATATGTCATCTGATGGGCCTACTCTGCACTGTTATCCTAGATGAGAGGTTACAAATCTGTTCCAAACTGATAATCAGTGATCCTTTGGCTGGATTCTGAACTCACAGGAGCCTTGCATGCATGTGTGGCACCCTAAGACAATATGCATGCCTACCTCATGCACCTGTCACTACAGGTCTGCAGATATTTCTCTCTTTGATTGGGAGTGATCCAGCACACTTGGTTGGAAGGACAAAAGTCAAGTGCATTGCAGACTGGAAAAACGTGTTCTCTATTAAGAACATTTGTTGCAATCTCAGAGGACACACATGACTGCTAACAACCCTCTTTATCTTGAATTCTGCTGGAGTCTGATGCCTGTTTCTGGCCTATGTGGCATGTGTGCATTTGGTGCAAAGACATTCAGCAGGCTGAACAACCATATGTTATCAATTTTTCTTATTAAATATATCTTATCATTTTAATTGTTATGTTCCATATAATTGTTTACTGTTATTTATCTTGCCAGTGTAGTTTTTATCATGTATACTTCTCCTCAGGGGACTCTTTTACCTTGTACTCTTATTTAATTTAAAGATATTGGTAGGAATGATAATTTGTAGCATTTTTGTTTAATGTGTGCAGTCTTGGTCTTAATCACAAGTACTGTACAATTAGACTCAGTGCCCATGCTTATAACCCCAGCACCCAGGAGTTGGAGCAGAAAGAAAAAATAAGAATATCTTCAGGCAGGACAGAATAAGTTTGACATCATCTTGGATCACTGTGCATCACTTAACATGTACTGTGAGAACAGCACACAGGCCTTTCCCAGCATCAAACAGTAACACTGGTCAGATGGCTTCTCAACAGTTTTCCTAAGGACTTCAATAAGGATGTATGTCCTTCCCTCAACTTTTTCATTCCTGTTGGCCTGGACTCACTTTGAACATTCAAAAATTATATTATTTCTCAAATATCCTAAACTTTGTGGTATTAACAAAAATTTGTATAACTATCCTGGTTTTAACCAAATTGCGCCTAATCTATAAACTTCTTTAACTCACACAAAAAGAGATAACATTTCATACCAGTTTCAGTGGAAAGTAGATAAAGGACCTGAATACAGAGAGCTTCCCAATGTAGTAGGAACTTTTATTTGTGTGTGTCTGTGTTTGTATGTATCTCTATGTGATCTCTTTGTTTGTCTCCCTCTGGCTGTGTATCTGTGTGTGTGTGTGTTGTGTGTGTCTCTATGTAGTCTATCTCTCAGTCTTCCTCTGTCTCAGTTTCTCTCTCTCTCTCTCTCTCTCTCTCTCTCTCTCTCTCTGTGTGTGTGTGTGTGTGTGTGTGTGTATGTCTGTGTACACTTGATTATGACTGTGTTGGGAAAGTTTTATATAGTCTTTGTTTGCATTTTATGATACGCCAAGATAAATTAAAGGGATAGATGTATCAAAGCCACAGATAAAGATATGTACAACAGTGTCTCTCATTCAAAGTATGCTCAATGGATCTTCATATGTTCACATAACACACATAGAACATTAGTTCTAATCTGCATCTTAGGCTTTCTTTCTTCCTTTCTCTCTTTCTCTCTCTCTCTCTCTCTTTTTTTTTTTGGATTGGATATTCTCACTTTAAATGTTATCCTTTTTCCCAGTTCCCCTCCCCTAGAAACCTCCTATCCCAACCCCTCTTCCCCTTGTTTCTATGAGAGTGTTCCTCCACCCACCCACTTGTGCCTCCCTGCCAAGGCATTCCCCTAAATTGGGCCATCGAGCCTTGACAGGACCAAGGGTCTTGACACCCACTAATGTAGGACAAGGCCATCCTCTGCTGTATATGTGGCTGGAGCCATGGGTCCAACCATGTGTAACCTTTTGTTGGTGGTTTAGTCCCTGGGAGCTCTGAGGAGGGGAGGAACTGGGTGGTTGATATTATTATGCTTTTTATGGTGTTGCAAGCCCCTAGCTCCTTCAGTCCTTTCTCTAACTCCTCCATTGGAGACTCTTTGCTATAACACTGCTATGAACATAGAGAAACAAGTTCCCATGTGGCATGGTGGGGCATCTTTGGGGTAAATTCCCAAGAGTGGTACTGCTGGGTCTTCAGGTAGATCAATTTCCAGTTTTCTGAGGAACCTCCAGATTGATTTCCAGAGTGGTTGTACCAGTTTGCAATCCCACCAGCAGTAGAGGAGTGTTCCTCTTTCTTCACATCCTCGCCAACATGTGTTGTCACCTGAATCTAATAGAAGAGAAAGTGGGAAAGTGTCTTGAACTCATTGGCACAGGGGAAATTTCCTAAACAGAACTCCAATGGCTCATGCTCTTACATCAAGAATAGGTGAATGAGATCTGATGAAACTGGAAAGCTTCTGTAAGGCTGCTGTAAGGACATAATTAATAAGACAAATCGGCAACCTACAGATTGGAAAAAAAATCTTCACTAACCCCACATCTGATAGGGGCTAATATCCATAATATATGAAGAACTCAGGAAGCTAACCTCCAAAATACCAAACAACCAAATCAAAATTTGGGGTATAGAACTAAGCCAAGAATTCACAACAGAGGAATCTCAAATGGCTAAGAAGCACCTAAAAAAATGTTCAAAGTCCTTAGTGATAAGAGACACGCAAATTAAAACAACCCTGAGATTCCACCTTACACCAATCTGAATGGCTGAGGTCAAAAACTGACGTGATAACACATGTTGGCTGTATCCCATTTTTATTAGGGTTATTTGAGTCTCTGGAGTCCAACATCTTGAGTTCTTTCCATATATTAGGTATTAACCCTCTATTGAATGTAAAATTAGTACAGATCTTTTTCCAATCTGTTGGTTGCCATTTTGTCCTATTGACAGTGTCCTTTGCCTTACAGAAGCCTTGCAATTTTATGAGGTCCAATTTGTCTATCGTTGATCTTAGTGCATAACACATTGGTGTTCTGTTCAGGAAAATTTCCCCTGTGGCCATATGTTCAAGGCTCTTCCGCACTTTCTCTTCTATTAGTTTCAGTGTATCTGGTTTTATGTGGAGGTCCTTGATCCACTTTGACTTGAGCTTTGTACAAGGAGATAAGAATGCATTTTGATTTGCATCCTTCTACATACTGACTTCCAGTTAAACCAGCACCATTTGTTGAAAATGCTGTCTTTTTTTTCTACTGGATGTTTTTACCTCCTTTGTCAAAGATCAAGTGACCTAAGGTGTGAGAGTTTATTTCTCACTCTTCAATTCTATTCCATTGATCAAAGAGTCCTTCTTGTGGAATTTATGTCTGCTGGTTTGCATGGCCACCACAAATACCTGAGCTTCCATCCTTACCTTTTTGCTTTTCAAGTTTTTCAGGTTTCTCATTAATCTTCCTGTCTTTCCATGAATCCAGCACTGGTGATGCTGTGGCAAAGTAAACATGAGTGGGCTGGCAATGTAGTCACCCTCGAGAGGATATCTGTAATTTTTTGTGTTTGTACAATGAATAGCCCTACATTTTTAATTTTTTGTTTTTTGTTTTTTTGATTCAGGGTTTCTCTGTGTAGTCCTGGCTCTCCTGGAACTCACTCTGTAGACCAGGCCAGCCTCAAACTCAGAAAACCACCTGCCTCTTCCTCCCAAGTGCTGGGATTAAAGGCGTGTGCCACCACTCCCCGGCCGTCCTACATTTTTTAAGCTGATGAAATGGGTGACATAGAAAGAACAACAGTAATGGTACTTCAGAGACAAATGGTTCTAAGGGGACAAAATATAACTAAACAGATAAAAAGAATCTGAAAATAAAAGAGTCACTTGAAGTTGGCAATTATAGCAGGAGTGTGTTATGTGTGTGGAATAACATACAGAGAAGTCAGACTGTTAGGGCTACTATAATTTCTATT
>NW_021611856.1:0-8746 GCF_004785775.1 Grammomys surdaster | reverse complement strand
AAACAATCAGTTCACAAAATTCCTAGGCAAATGGATGGAGCTGGAAATTATCATCTTGAGTGAGATGACCCAATCTCAAAGGAACATACATGGTATGCACTCACTGATAAGTGGATATTAGCCCAAAAGCTCACAATTTCTAAGAATCTTCATATAGACCACATAAAACTCACATAGAAGAAGGAAGACCAAAGTATGAATGCGTTGGTCCTTTTTAGAAGGAGCATCAAAAGTTTCAACCAGAACTCCCAAAGTCTAAACCACCAACCAGAGAGCACAAAGGGAGGGACTCACGCACCTGTATAGGGAATTGAGGGTGACCTTGTTAGACTCCAGTGAAAGTGGAGGGCCAAGGTCCCCAAAAGTTTGGATCCCCTACTGTGTTGGAATTCGAGAGCAGGGAGATGGGACTGGGAGGTTGTTTGGAGCACACCATCACAAAAATTAGGAGGAAGGGGTAGGGGATAAGGGATTTGGGGGGAGAATGAGAAAGGAGACAACATTGAAAGGTAAATACGTATAATACCCAATAAAAACCCCACACAGATAAAGAATTTTAAAAAAAAGGGAGTCTATTTATTTTAAATTAATTTCAAAAGTTTCTAGGAGATGCAAATTGGCTAAGATACTATTTTAAGCTCTCCACAAAAGAATTTAAATCTCTGTTCAATATTCTCAAGAGAGAGGTAAACCCTAACTTCCTCAACAGTTAATTGACAAAAGAGAGGTAATCTCACAAAAAGTAGAAAAAGCTATTTCTAATCGATATATCATATAGTCTGATTAATTGTCAGTGGAGCTATAAAAGTCCTTTGACAAAAGATTATTAATATAGATTTATATATCCTTAAATAAGGCCTTCATGACTCTATGAGTGTGGAAGGAGCAACTGTTGGCGCTTCTGCCCTGATTTTACAAGAACTCTGAAAAATTGGCTTTAAAAACAAAAGAGGGGGAACGGTACCCCCTCAGAAGGAGTCCCCCTGAAATACTCTCCATCATGCCTTGTTCACTTTTCTCTCTCTAAAGCTGAAAGCTCATGGCAAATCTCTTGCTGACCATGTTGGTGACCTCGGGCACCACCAAGACCAACAAAACTTTGCCACAGATATGGGGAAGGACCCTCATACCCATAAAGGGAATGCCCCAGTCCCAGTTCCCTTCTGGAGCCGAGGACTGATATGCCTGCCCAATACCACAGAAGGCACAGCTAACCGGCTACCACAAATATTAATGAAAAAAATAGATACCCTCACAAAGCCAAGCCCAATCATAAATACGATGAATAACAATTTACATCCAGGGAAGAGAAATCTCCCTGAGAATCCCCTTCTTTTTTCTTTCCAGGTAAAATTGAATCACCCGTGATGCCTGCTATTAGAAGTTCTAACCCAGATGGACCAGAAGCCAGGAGCCTCGCCCTTACCCTCACCCCCTACCTTTTCCCACCTGCACAAGGTCCCCTGAAGCTTGGCAACTGCAAGATCCTGCTTGGAAACTGCAGATAGACTCAAAGCAGTGTACCATATCATCTGAAGAATAGCAGGGAGACCATAACTCAAGCAGTGTACCATATCTTCTGAAGAATAGCAGGTTGCAGTCCTCCTCGCCCCCACGAATAACCAGGACCCGCCGGTCGGGTCAAGTGGCACCCAGACGTGGGGCTCGAGGCAAGGACCCATCCGGACGGACCCTCATTGAGAGGATGTGTGCACGACATCAAGATTGAGCAAGACAGAGATCATCGCCCGTGACCTGTCGTCCACGGAACCAGGTTGATGCTGCCATCAAGAAGGCAGTTGAAGTTCATTACCATCATCTGAAAATTGCAGAGGATCCAGAAGTGACTCCGCAGGAGACTGACACAGCTGTCAGCTCCCCTGCCTCCCCCTACGGTCGACCCCTAGACTTCCACGCCCTCCAGAAGGGTTCCTGGTATGCCTGGCTTTGCCCTCATTTCTCTCGCTAGAGAGCTTGGCCTCTTGATCACCACAACAAAAATTGGCTTTTTCCTAAACCAAGGCCACCCTTGATATGGCCGCTAACATTGGGGAGCCTTCCTTTATGACAATATTACACCCCAAACTGACAAATGGTTGGTAACTTGAACATATACAAGAGACTAGGATGGCTGTGAGTTAGCCCAATGACGGGATTATTGTAGGTCCACTTCCCAGGGGCCCACCCAATGCAGCCGAAAAGGAGTGCGTGGTGCTGGGAGTGGTTGCAGCCTACATGGCCTAAGACAGGGCTCTCACCCTCCTTTCACCCACATCAGAGTCCCTTGACGTTGCCCATCGTCGACAGCCTAAAGCCTTCGACCATCGATGTGACTTGTCTCACATCAGTGTTTTGGGGTTGTGAACTTGTCTAAGACCCCCCATAATTAGACATCCAAATTCAAAACTCACATAGTTGGGATTGAACATAAGACGCCTTCTCTAACTAAACAGAGAAGGGGGAGATGCCAGAAGCCAGGACCCTCGCCCTTACCCTTACCCCCTACCTTTCCCCACCTGCATAATGTCCTCTGAAGCTTGGCAGCTGCAAGATCCTGCTTAGCAACTGCAGATAGACTCAAAGCAGAGTACCATGTCTTCTTAAGAATAGCAGGGAGACCATAACTCAAGCAGTGTACCATATCTTCTGAAGAACTGCAGGTAGATCATAATTCAAGGCAGTGTACCATATAGACCATGACATGTTTCAAGGCACAGGCCAAGAAGATTTTGTACTTTTCCACCACCTGGACCCTCTTACCCCCTCCCCTTGTAAAACATGCTATAAAAAAGCATTTCATGTTCAAAAAAAAAAAGAAAATAAAAAAAAATATATATATATTAAAAAAAAAATCTGATAAAAAAAAAAAAAAAGAAAAGCTGAATTTTGCCGTTAGGAATTATGGCCCTAATGCCCCCTTTACTCTTTCCCTTCTTGAGAGTCTTGGCGGGGGTGGGTATTTAACTACTAATGAATGGCTCACTGTAGCCCAGTCCGTTTTGACTCGGGGGCAGTTCCTTTCTTGGCAGACAGATTGGGCTGATCGCTGCAGGTCTCAGGCACAAGCCAATCTCTCAAGCACACGCTCACCTTCTAACAAATGGACGCTTGATAAGATTCTAGGTCGAGGAAAATATGCCTCTAACCAAATACAACAAAAATTTTCCTTGGGCCTTTTGGCTCAGTCTTCCTCGGCAGCCATGAGTGCTTGGAGAACCATTCCCATGAAGGGCTCATTTCTTTCTCCCCTGACTAAAATCACTCAAGGCAATCAAGAAGAGTTTTCAGAGTTTGTTGCTCGCCTCCTGGAGGTGGCTGAGAGGTCTTTGGGACCTGGCCAGGGAAAGAATAAGCTTCTCCAACAGCTTGCTTATGAGAATGCTAACTCTGCCTGTAGGGCTGCCCTTCGAGGGAAATATAAAAATAAAGATTTGGATGAGATGATTCGTATTTGCAAGGACGTGGATCCCTTTGCTCAAAAAGTCTCACAAGCCATCAATCTGGCTGTGGGAGCGGCCACTGGTGGTGGGACAACCGGAACCACCTGTTTCAGATGTGCTCAATTGGGTCATTTTGCTAAACAATGCCCTCAGGGTAGATCCATGGCTCACCCCCCCCCTCAATTAAGGGGAGAGCATTCACCTCCAATGACCCCTTGCCCTCGTTGCAAGTGAGGCAGACATTGGGCTAATGTTTGACACTCCAAAACTGATATTTTAGGCAATCCCCTCCCTCCGCTTTTGGGAAACGGGATGCGGGGCCAGCCCCGGGCCCCTCAACCAGTCCCCTTCCTGCCGGCCTTGGGGAACAGCCAGGCAGGGCCACACCAAACCCTTCAACAACAGCTCCCAAACCAGCCTCAACCCTCCATAGGGCTACCCCAGGGAGTGCAGGATTGGACCTCTGTGCCTCCTCCAGTGCAATATTAGAAGCTGGAGGAGGAGTTCAGATAATCCCTATTGGTGTTTTTGGGCCTCCTCCATCCCAGACTTATTATCTTATCTTGGGCAGAGCGTCTGCCACACTTCAAGGCATTGCCGTCTTCCCCTCAATTGTTTATAATGGTTACTCTGGAGAGATTAAAGTATTGGCCACTAGCTCCAGAGGGCCCCTTCACATTCACCAGGGACAGCGCCTTGCACAGGCCCTCCCCCTTCCATTAGATACATCAACAACCTTTTTGGGCCTATCCCGGGGTGCCTCCACCCCAGGGTCTTCTGATGTTTATTGGGTCCAAAGACTTTCACAGGAATGCCCACAGCTAAAACTTAAACTCAATGGCAAAACTTTTGAGGGCATCCTTGATTCAGGAGCAGACTCCACAGTTATCTCACAGGCCTACTGGCCCTCCTCTTGGCCCTGTCAGCCTTCTTTAACTCACCTTCAAGACATTGGCCAGTCCACTAACACCCTTCAAAGCTCCCAATTGCTAACTTGGGAGGATCCTGAGGGAAATACTGGACATGTTAGACCCTTCATTATACCTGGCCTCCCTATAAATTTATGGGGTCGAGATATATTAAGCCAAATGGGGGTCTTTATGTTCAGCCCCTCTGCGACTATCACCCACCAAATGCTAGACCAAGGGTTTATCCCTGGACAAGGCTTGGGCAGACATAACCAAGGAATCCCCACCCCAATTGCTGTTACATCAAAGATTTCACGCTCAGGACTAGGTTATGATTCAAATTTTTCTTAAGGGCCATTGCTCCCCCTGCATGCCAGGCAGATAAAATTACCTGGAAGTCAGATTCCCCTGTCTGGCTCGACCAATGGTCCCTCCCCCAACATAAACTTTCAGCGGCCATGCAGTTAGTGCAGGAACAATTAGATGCTGGCCACATTGAACCCTCCATCTCCCCTTGGAATACACCCATTTTTGTGATACAAAAGAAGGGAGGCAGATGGAGGTTGCTACAGGACCTCAGAGAAATTAATAAGACTATGGTCCCAATGGGAGCCCTTCAGCCCGGCCTCCCTTCCCCCGTAGCAATGCCTAAGGGTTACAATAAGATGGTTATTGATTTGAAAGATTGTTTTTTTCTGTATTCCCCTACATCCAGAGGATAGTAAGCACTTTGCCTTTAGCCTCCCTATTGTTAATTGCATTGGGCCAACTCCACGATTTCAGTGGAGGGTCCTGCCTCAAGGCATGGCCAATAGTCCCACTCTTTGCCAGAAGTTTGTGGCCCAGGCCATTGGTCCCTTTCGTTTTAGATATCCTAAATTATATATCATTCATTATATGGATGATATCCTTTTGGCAGGCCCTGATGAGACCACTCTGCTCAGAATTGGTCAGGAGTTAGTATCTGCCCTTCATGATCTTGGATTACAGATTGCTCCTGAGAAGGTCCAGATGCAGCCCCCATATTTATTCTTGGGCTTTCAGCTTTACACCTCTAAGGTCCTCTCTCAAAAGTTTGAGCTCAGAAAAGATTCCTTACAAACACTCAATGATTTTCAATGCCTCTTGGGAGACATAAATTGGTTATGTCCCTATCTAAAGCTAACGACTGGGGAGCTTAAGCCTCTATTTGATATCCTCCGAGGAGACTCTGATCCCTCCTCCCCTCGAGTTTTAACCCCTGAGGCCTCCTCCGCCCTTAAGTTCATGGAGAAAGCCATTCAACAACAGACTATTACTTATTATTCTCCCACCTCTCCCTTATGGCTATTGGTTCTTCCCACTGTGTTTGCCCCCACGGGATTGTTGTGGCAAACTAAACCTTTGTATTGGCTTCACTTGCCTGCCACCCCTTTTAAGGTTTTGCCTGTCTATCCCTCCTTAGTGGCACAGATGATAAGGATGGGAAGAGAAACCTCCCTGAAACTCTTTGGTAAAGACCCTGACCTTGTCAGCGTTCCTTATGATGCTGCCCAGGTCATATGGCTGCTCCAGACCTCAGACAAATGGGCCATTAATTGTATTTCATTTCAGGGAAAGATAGATAACCATTATCCTTCTGATAAACTTATATAGTTCCTTGAACATCAGGCAGTAGTCTTCCCTAAAATGACTAAAAATTCCCCCATTCCTCAAGCACGATCAATTTTTACAGATGGATCCTCTTCTGGGGTTGCAGCCTTTAATATAGGTGGACAGGTTTCTAAATTTCAGATCAAATTTTTTTCAGCACAGTTGGTGGAATTGGTTGCTGTTATTCAAGTCTTTAAGATTTTTTCATATTGTGCTTTTAATTTGTTTATTGATAGTGCATACGTGGCTCAATCAGTCCCTTTGTTGGAGACTGTTCCCTTTATACGGCCATCTACCAATGCCTCCCCCCTTTTTTCTGAGTTTCAAGAGATAATTTTAACTAGGTCCCACCCATTTTTTGTAGGTCACATACGTGCCCACTCTGGTCTTCCTGGACCCCTGAGTGAGGGAAATGATCTCGTTGATAGGGCCACCTGAGGGTCTCCATCCAGCCTGGCGACCCTGGCCCTACCCTCTGATCCTATACAACAGGCACAAAAGGCCCACCAACTACATCATCTAAATGCCCAGACCCTTCGACAGATGTTCTCTATTACTAGGGAACAGGCACGCCAGATAGTGCGCCAGTGTCAGGGATGTTTCACACTCCTACCCGAGCTACATCTGGGAGTGAACCCTCGTGGCCTCACCCCAGGAGAAATTTGGCAAATGGATGTTACTCACTTTGCCCCTTTTGGCAAACTTAAATATATACATGTTTCTATTGGTACCTTTAGTGGTTTTCTTTGTGCCTCACTCCAATCTGGTGAAGCTACCAAAAATGTTATTAATCACGTGATTTCTTGCCTTGCCTTTATGCCCATACTTAAAATGCTTAAGACTGATAATGGCCCTGGGTATACCAGTACCAGTATACAGTTTTGTGCCCAGCTTAACATTAAACATGTCACTGGTATTCCATTTAACCCCCAGGGACAGGGCATTGTAGAAAGGGCACATCAGACCTTAAAGAATATGCTCTTAAAATTACAACACTCAGTGGGTATTTTATACCCGCAAAATGGGAATAATAAAACCTTATTAAATCATGCATTATTTGTTCTTAATTTTTTGACCCTTGATGAGAAAGGAAAGTCTGCAGCAGACAGATTTTGGCATCCTACTACAGCAGACTCCTATGCTAAAGCCTTGTGGAAAGATCCATTGACATACAAATGGAATGGTCCCGACCCAGTTCTTATCTGGGGGAAAGGACATGCGTGTATATATGATTCCAAAGAACAAAATGCCATATGGTTGCCAGAAAGACTGGTGAAATTGGCTAATTCCACCCCAGGGACACCCCCTGAGAATGGTTCTTAATTGTGCTTCCTTTTAGAAAAATGCATCCAATTGCCTTGCTCCTCTACTCATGTTCCAGGTCTATCCGACTGTGAGTATTAAGCTCCAACACCTCTCATATCAGATTTATAATTTTACTTGGGTTGTAATAAATCAGGCAGGAGATATTGTTAATTCCAGCTCTTCACTTGGAACCCAGCCTTCATGGCCCTCTCTGGAGGTGGACCTTTTTGCCCTTGCCCTGGGAGCCAGTGCTGACTGGGGAACTCCCTCTCATTTTTGGCCCCAGGGTAAGCCTGTTGATGCTCCAAACCCCAATTATGATGGCCATCTTGCCGATTGTAATTCTTATAGTAAAAGAACCTCCTTGGCCAATGATCCGTCTGGCCTTTATATATGCCCTGGCCCTACTCATAGAGATCATTCCCAGGGCTACAAGTGCGGCCATGTTTCTGACTTTTTTTGTGCATCATGGGGCTGTGAGACCACAGGCGATGCATATTGGAGGCCCCACTCCTCCTGGGATTATATTACCCTATGGAGGAAATGCCTTCCCAAATATTTACAGGAGAAATTAGGTATATCCACGGCTGATCTTTTAAGATCCCAATGTCAAAGTAATTGGTGTTCCCCCCTCCTCATTTCCTTTACTGAGAGAGGGAAGGATAAAGACTGGACAGCTGGAGGATTTATATGGGGCTTGCGTCTGAGAGAGTGCATTACTTGGTCATATGGCTGCTCAGACCCAGGGCTCACCTTTACAATAAAACTTCTTAAAGCCATTCCCAATAAAGATATTGCCGCCATGGGCCCTAATCCTGTTCTACAACACCCCTCTAAGCCCCTCAATCCAGCTCCCAAACCTACGGTTGCCGCCCCTGGTGTTTTGTCTTCATCCTTTCCCTTGGCGCCTTTGGCTACTATGTTTCAGCCCACTGTTCCCAAAGGCCCTTTTAGTTCTGCTGACCTTATTATTTCCTTGGTAAATGCTTCTCTCGAGGCTATCCATAATACCCTCGAACCTAATTATCAACAATGCTGGATTTGTTTTTCACCTACTCCTCCCTTCTATGAGGGGATAGCTATCCTCTCCCCTCCCACTTTTACCAATGATGGTAATAGACTCCTTGGGACTCGTTCGCCTGAAGGAGGTCTTACTCTTAGCTCCATTTCAGGAATAGGCCTTTGTCTTTTGGGACCCTTCATGCTCCCCCCTAGGGACTTGATTCCGGTCTGTAACCAGACAATGATCCTTAATGATACTTTTTTATATATTTTGGCACCTAATGGTACATATTTTGCCTGTGCTTCTGGTTTGACTCCTTATATATTTAATCCCAGTTTTTTACATTTTAAAGATTATTGTGTAATTGTTACCATTCTTCCACATTTCTTTATACATGATCCAGAGTCCTTCCTTAATATTATAGATCAAGGATCTTCTTTGAGAACCAAGAGAGAACC
>NW_021611855.1:0-5088 GCF_004785775.1 Grammomys surdaster | reverse complement strand
ATTCTACCTGCATATTGTTTTGTTGTTACTTTGGTGTCTGTGTGTGTTTGTGCATGTGTGTGTGTGTGTGTGTGTGTGTGTTACTCATGGGTGACAATAGGTATGGTGTAGCACATTTTGCCCATGAAGGTCAGAGAACAGTTTCAGCTGTTACATGTCAGGATATCCCTTGTTTGCACTTGTGTACACAAGATTGGCCGGCATATGATCTTCCCCGGAGTCTTCTGTCTTTGTTTTCTATACTGCCATAGGAACACTGGAGTTTCTGACACTTATTGTCACCATCAGCTTTGTATGGATTCAGAAGATTTAAACTTGGAACCTCACACTTGCACAGCAAATATTTTTACCAGCTGGTTCTTTCCAGCAATTCATGTGTTCTTATTAGATTTCTTTTTCTCAACACAATCTATGATCATCTGGAAAGAGGTACTTCAGCTGAAAAAATTTCCTCTACCAGATTAGTCCCTAGGAAAATCTGGGCATTTTCATGAGAAATAACTGATGCAGAAGAGCCCACCTCACTGTAGCAGTGCCATCCATGGGCAGGTGTTCTGGGTTGTATAAGAGGGAAAACTGAGAAAGCCACAGGTAACAAGCCAGGAAGAGTGTTGTTCTTTTGCCTCTGATTAAGTTCTAGCCTCCAGGTACTTGCCTGAGTATATACTTTCCTCAAGACAGGTCATACGATGTGAGCTGAAAGAAACATTTTCCTCCCCAAGGAGCTTTTGATAATCGTCTTTATCACATCAATAAGAAACCAATTAAGAATACATGCATAAGTGTTTTTGTCAATGACAGAAGCCACTGGATAGAAATTTGCTGTCGTATAGCATGCTCAGCATATATAAAATTCCCTTAACTGAACACCAGATCTCCATAGGCAATGACAGAGGTAGCATTTTAGGGGCAGGTGTTCTTGAGGGCACTTACATTGTAGACCCCCTCAGAAGTGTCAGAGATGAGGCCAGGCAGCAGGGCCACTCCACTCTGCATAATGGCTCCATGAAAGAGTCCTTGGGACATTGGGGACACAACATGGGAAGACACACTTGTGCCTCCTGCTGATTCACCAAATATAGTGACCCTGTCAGGATTGCCTCCAAAGTAAGCGATATTTTTCTGCACCCAGCGTAGGGCAGCCACTTGGTCCAGGTATCCCCAGTTGCCTCTGGCATGCTGGTCTCCAGTGCTGAGAAGTAGCAGGAAGAAGAATTGCATGGCTGCCCATGTACTACTTAGTCCCCATTACCCAGCCCAGTCCCAGGCTCACCTGAAGAAACCAAGGATACCCAAGCGATACTGGATGGAGACAATTACTATTTCCTCAGTAGCTGCCAGCGTGGATGCATCAATCATAGAAGCCCATCCTAGAACCAGTGCACCACCGTGGATCCACACCATCACCTGGAGACAGCAACTCATATGCCAGGAGGCCCACACACATCCCAAACTCATCTAGACTTCCCACTAGGTTATCAACTGCTTTGTTCTGTGTAGGTCGACCTACAAACAGATCTCCTCAGGATCTCAGGAAGTGAGCCACAGATGAGGTGCTTTAGGCCTGTGAACATGTTTCCATTCCTGTTTTCCCAAAAGAAAATCTCAGCATTGATTAGACTCCAGATCTAAATTAAAGTCATTGTTATTCCCAGACCCATCAAAATAGAAGAAAAAGTGGAGTGTCTTCCTAAGTGACTTTCCTGATTGCTAATATGAATGGGCTTCAGATCCCCCTAGCATATAACTTGCTGATAGAAATTTGGGTGACATCAATATTCAACCGTTGTGCACCATCCTGAGTTGGTGTGTCAACTGATAGAATTCCTGTTTAATCTAGTACCTAGAACCTCTTACCTCCCAGAGCCCCAGAACTCTGAGTCACACATGCACATACGCACAGGCACACACACACGTGCATGCGCACACATACGTTTAAGCAGCTTACCATGGGCTGACATGACCTTCTTGAACTCAGTAAGGTAAGACTACTAATAAGGTTCTAACTACAGTAGCGCTGAGAATTACGTTTTTCTTTTCCATTCTCCACAGAAATAAATGATTTGTTATCAATGGATTTAGCCTGACACTCACAGGCAGGTTAGAGCCCTCATGGGTATGGGCTGGTGTGTAGATGTTGAGATACAGGCAGTCTTCAGACATAGGGATGGGAAGCATGGTCACCTTCATCTCCTTCAAAACATCTGAATTCATCATATCCGTCTGCAGACACCTAGTGAAAATGGAAGGCAGGAATTCCAAGGTATGTGGTGGTCAAATCTATATCTTAGTCTGAATTTTCTCTTAGGAACCCATAGCTACTGCTTTCCATGATTGCTTGCTAACATAATTCTTCTCTAATATCCCTACCACAGTAAAGGCCACCAGTCCTGTGCAAATGGAAATAGAGATAAAGTTTTTCATTGAGGCCTCGGCATACATAGTTATATCCTGGGGGGCTACTTTATGGAGACTTCTGACAGCTTCACTGAAAATTATATGCTGTCCGTTCCAAAATTCAATCCTTCTGTATATAAAATCTAAATTCTGGCATGGTGGTTAGATTTGATTGTTGACTTGACACACCATAGAATAACCTGGGAAAAGAATCTTACTAAGAGATTGTCTTGATCTTGTTGGGAGATCAGCATGCCAGTGGAAAGTTGTCTTGATAATGTTCTTTGCAATAGGAATATCTGCCTATGGGAGGAGGCACCATTCCCTAGGAAGGGGCTGCTGGATTGTGTAAGAATGACGAAGGTAAGTGAAGGTTAGTAGGCATACCTATAAGTTTAAACTGTGTTCCTCATTATGAATGCGATGCAACCAGCTTTCTTAAACTTCTGTCTCTGTGATTTCCCAACTATGGTAGATTATATGCTTGAAGTGACATCCATAATAAAATATGTCTTCACTAATTTGTTATCTAAGGATATGTTATCACAGCAACAGAAATAAAACAAAGATACTTGGGTCATGGGATAATGTGCCCAGGAAACAACTATAGAAATGAATGGAGAATATCATTTTATAGGGTAGTGAGACATTCTTTAGTTCACTTACAAGTGCCAATGAGGTACCTGCTTGTTCCACATAGTCTCCAGTTGGAAGCATGTGTACTTGTCCTTACTCAATGATACAGGGACAATGAGTGATCACAGGGACAGTGAAGAATGGGCACAGTCTTTGCTCCTTACTGCAGTACCTTCAACTAACTCACCACAGGTAACAAGCTCTGACCCAGCAGGCCGGCACCATTTTTCTACTGTAATCCTTAGCACATTTTTCAGAAACATGCATTGGAGATGCCCCTCAGCACAGGCAGAAAACTGCTATAGAGTTGAGGTGGCAGAAGCACTTCACTGTGACCTAGAGCACAGGACTAAAGTCCCCTAGGTCCCAGAACTTACATGGCAGGCTCTGAGGTTCCATCCCTTACACCACTCCATGGCTCAGGGTCCTCAGGAGGTGCAAAGCGCAGTGGTCCTACAGGAGGCTTGGCAAAGGGAATTCCCAGGAAGGTGTGAACACCAGCTTTAGTGTCCTTCACGTGGACAAAGCTGCCCCTCACCTGGCCAGTGTGTGTGTTCCTGATGGGGCTGTCTGAGTCCTGGCCTGTAAGTAGAGAGATGTCATCAGCTGTCACCACATTTGGGAATTTCTACCTTGTCATTACCATGATCCATTTGGAAGGTATGCTGGGTTGTCTCAGTTCTGCAGTAGGATGTGGAAATGAGGGCTTCTGGATCACCTAGGACAGATACCTTGTCCTCTGACCTTCTTGCAAACTGACAGGGCTCTTCCATATTCAACAAAGTGACAGGCTCAGAGCCACTTGGCATTATGAAGGAATTATTGTCATTATCAATGTTTAGTAGCATTTCTAGGTACAACCACACACAGAGGAGGGACCTGTCCTGCTGGTTCTCCTGTCCCTGTTCTCTTTTCAGTATGTGCTAACCTCAGACACCTCTGACCCTTGTGTGCCTTTATGCATCATTAGCAAGCACTCAATCCCCATCCTGTCATCTGTCATTCTCCACCAGCTCCTTTTTCTTCCCTGTTGCCTTCCATCCCACAAGATCAGCCTCTGATTCTACAGAACCGGAGCAGCTCTGACCCATGTCCCTTCTGCTCACTAAGATAGTCTCACCATGAACATGCTGGAGGAGAAGAAGGAGCGCATAGGCTACAACACACAGCCAGTCAGGAAGTCTAGCCAAAGGCATGGTTGAATCTCAGGCTTAAACCTGTGCTGCTGCAAGGTGAGAGTCTCACAGCAGGAAACAGAACAGATCTGCTTGGCTCAGGCAGGAATTTGTACTTTTATGGGTGAAGGTGTGGACATTTGATTGGATGGGGCAAAGTTCTTATTGCAGAAGAACTGATAAGGCAGAAGCCACAGGAAGCCAATAGCCAGCAGGCAGGGCAAAGCCACTTCTGGCGTTTCTGCTCCTTCCATGGTCTTCTGGACAGACATAGCATGGCATCTGAAGTACTTCTGGAATGCCAGGATCTCTGATCTCCAATATGGAATCATCATGATCCCTGGCTCTTTTACTTACCAACTCAATATAAGTGCTGGTGTAAAATTGGGGAGCAATAAGCTGTAGCAGGAGAAGCCATGGGGCTCCTGTCAAAAGGTACACAGTCGTGATGCCAACATAAAGAGAAGAACAAGGGCAGGAGCTTGAATGTGTCTTTCACCCTCAAGAGTCCTCTGTGCTTACAACACTCATAGAGTAGTGAGTCCACTCTGGAGGCTCTTGTCCCTTATAATGACCTTAGGATTGCAGACACAACACCCCTTCCTCTCCTGGTCCCCAATTTGGTCATGGTAGCTTCATTGAAAGACATTGAAATGCTGACACTTGTGCCTCCACCTCCAATGTGGTTACTCACACCCCCAGCTCCTGTTTACATCAACTTCACCGTCACTTGCCTATTGACAAACATTTTACCCTTTCCCACCATTTACTTATGTATTGTGTACATGTATGTGTGTGTGTGGGCACTCACGTTCTATCACATGCATGCAGAGTTCAGAAGACAATTTTTAGGAGTCAGTTCTCTTTTCACCATTTGGAT
>NW_021611854.1:5458-9111 GCF_004785775.1 Grammomys surdaster | reverse complement strand
AAAATTGTTTTCCACCCTTTTATTCTGAGGTAGTGTCTGTCTTTGTCACTGAGGTGCGTTTCTTGTATGCAGCAAAATTCTGGGTCTTGTTTGTGTATCCAGTCTGATAGTCTGCGTCTTTTTATTGGGGAATTGAGACCATTGATGTTAAGAGATATTAAGGAAAAATGACTGTGGCTTCCTGTTATTTTTGTTATTAGAGGTAAAGTTATGTTTGTATAGTTATCTTCTTTTGGGGTTGTTGGAAGATTACTTCCTTGCTTTTTCTAGGTTGTAGTTTCCCTCCTTGTGTTGGCGTTTTCCATCAATTATCCTTTGAAGTGCTGGGTTTGTGGGAAGATATTGTGCAAATTTTGTTTTGTCACGGAATATCTTGGTTTCACCATCTATAGTGATTGAGAGTTTTGCTGGGTATAATAATCTGGGCTGGCAATTGTGTTCTCTTAGGGTCTGTATGATGTCAGTCCAGGCTCTTCTGGCTTTTATAGTCTCTGGTGAGAAGTCTGGTGTAATTCTTATAGGTCTGCCTTTATATGTTACTTGACCTTTTTCCCTTACTGCTTTTAGTATTTTTTCTTTGTTTAGTGCATCTGATGTTTTGATTATTATGTGATGGGAGGTATTTCTTTTCTGGTCTAGTCTATTTGGTGTTCTGTAGGCTTCTTGTATGTTTATGGGCATCTTGTTCTTTAGGTTAGGGAAGTTTTCCTCAATAATTTTGTTGAAGATATTTACTGGCCCTTTAAGTTGGGAATCTTCATTCTCATCTATGCCTATTATCCTTAGGTTTGGCCTTCTCATTGTGTCCTGGATTTCCTGGATGTTTTGAGTTAGGAGTTTTTTGCATTTTGCATTTTCTTTGACAACTGTTTCAATATTTTCTACCGTATCTTCTGCATTTGAGATTCTCTCTTCTATCTCTTGTATTCGGTTGGTGATGCTTGCATCTATGACTCCTGATCTCTTTCTTAGGTTTTCTATCTCCATGGTTGTCTCCCTTTGAGCTTTCTTTATTGTTTCTATTTCCATTTTCAGATCCTGAATGTTTTTGTTTAATTCCTTCTTTGTGTTTTCCTGCATTTCTTTAAAGGATTTCTGTGATTCTTCTTTAAGGGCTTCTATCTGTTTACTTGTACTATCCTGTATTTCTTTAAGGGAGTTACTTAATTCCTTCTTATAATCCTCTATCATCATCATGAGAAGTGATTTTAATTCTGAATCCTGCTTTTCAGTTGTGATGGGGTGTTCAGGGCTTGCTATATTGGGAGAACTGGGTACTGATGATGCCAAGAAACTTTGGTTTCTGTTGCTTATGTTCTTACGCTTGCCTTTCGCCATCTGGTTAACTCTAGTGGTACCTGCCCTCACTGTGTAAGACTGGAATCTGTATTTCCAGTTATCTTGCTTATTGCAGAGCTCCTCGGAGTCCAGATGTCTCTGTGGTCTTATGCTCCTAATCTCCTGGGTGGAAGAACTCCTGGGACTCAGGCCACCTCTTGGATCTGGAAATCCTTCTGCTCTGAGTGCAGTGGCTCCTCGATGACTCAGGATTCAGTTTCTCCACAGGACAGGAGCAGACCGACTCTGTCTGCTCCAGCCCAAATTACCAGGCAGGGGAGGAAGGGAAGTGGAATTCCGGAGGGGCGGGGTTTGGGAAGCTGCTGTGTCCTGACTGTCCCTGGCTCCCAGATGTTTCTCTGGGGCTTAGGGAGTGAGATGGAGTTCTTACCTGCTGCTCTGTGTGCAGTGGCTCCTCTAGGATGACTCAGGCATCAGTATCTCCACAGGAGCAGACCAATTCTGTGTCTGCCCAAGCCCAAAGGCTTTCATGCTCTCTTTAATCATCCCTGTCTTGTCTATGTAAAGGCAATATTATTCTATAAGGGTTGTACACAGTCAAGAGCTGTACACAGCCTTTTCTATTATAATAGAGTAAATCAAGTCCAATAAGGATCTTTGTGATTTTTGGAGGTCTTTTCAGACATTGAAACGAGAGATTTCTTCAGATTAGTGATGTTAATCTCTAGCTGTTTGATGTTCTTGTCAATGGTCCTTCGAAGGACTGAGTAGTATAAGTTTGGAGGCCAGCATCTGGATTAGAACTTCTAACAGCAGACATCACGGGTGATTCATTTTTACCTAGAAAGGAAAAGAAGGGAAGTCTCAGGGAGGTTTCTCTTCCCTGGATGTAAATTGTTATTCATTTTATTTTTGGTTGGGCCTGGCTTTGTGGGGGTATCTATTTATTTCATCAATCTTTTTGGTAGCCAATTATCTGTGGCTTCTGTGGAATCAAACAGGCATATCAATCCTCAGCCCCATAAGGGAACTGGGTCTGGGCCATTCCTTTTAAGGCTAAGAGGGTCTTTCCCTGTATCTGTGGCATAGTTTTTATTGGCCTCGGTGATGCCAGAGGCAGTCAGCAGCAGATTTGCCATGAGGTATAAGTTTTAGAGAGTTAAAAGTGAACAAGGCATGATGGAGAATATTTTAGGGGGACTCCTTCTGGGGGGGTACTGTTCCCCCTCTTTTGTTTTTAAAGCCAAATTTTCAGAGTTCTTGTAGAATCAGGGCATAAGCACCAACAGTCGCTCCTTCCACACTAAGAGAGTCATGCGGACATTATTTAAAGAAATATATATTGGATATTAGCCCTCTATCAGATGAAGGATAGGTAAAGATCTTTTCCCAATTTGTTGGTTGTCGTTTTGTCCTATTGACAGTGTCCTTTGCCTTACAGAAACTTTGCAATTTTATGAAGTCCCATTTGTCAATTCTTGATCTTAGAGCATATGCCATTGGAGTTCTGTTCAGGAACTTTTCCCCTGTGCCCAAGTATTCAAGGCTTTTCCCCACCTTCTCTTCTATTAGTTTCAGTGTATCTGGTTTTATGTGGAGGTCCTTTATCCACTTAGACTTGAGCTTTGTACAAGGGGATAAGAATGGATCAATTTTCATTCTTCTATATGTTGTCTTCCAGTTGAACCAGCACCATTTGTTGAAAATGCTGTCCTTTTTCCACTGGACAGTTTTAGCTCCTTTGTCAAAGATCAAGTGACCATAGGAGTGTGGGTTCATTTCTGGGTCTTCAATTCTATTCCATTGATCTTCCTGCCTGTCTCTGTACCAATACCAGGTAGTTTTATCACTATTGCTCTGTAGTACAGCTTGAGGTCAGGGATGGTGATTCCTCCAGAAGTTCTTTTATTGTTGAGAATAGTTTTTGCTATCCTGGGTTTTTTGTTATTCCATATGAATTTTAGATTTTCCTTTTCTAACTCTGTGAATAGTTGAGTTGAGATTTTAATGGGGATTGCATTGGATCTGTAGATTGCTTTTGGCAAGATGGCCATTTTTATTATATTAATCCTGCCAATCCATGAGCATGGGAGATGTTTCCATCTTCTGAGATCTTCTTCAATTTCTTTCTTCAGAGACTTGAAGTTCTTGTCCTACAGGTCTTTCACTTGCTTGGTTAGATTCACATCAAGGTATTTCATATTATTTGCAACTATTGTGAAGGGTATCATTTCCATAATTTCTTTTTCAATTTGTTTATCTTTCATGTAGAGGAAGGCTACTGATTTGTTTGAGTTGATTTTATAACCAGCCACTTTGCTGAAGTTGTTTATCAGGTTTAGGAGTTCTCTGGT
>NW_021611854.1:3864-5448 GCF_004785775.1 Grammomys surdaster | reverse complement strand
ATTTTGACTTCTTCCTTTCCTATTTGTATCCCTTTGACTTCTTTTTGTTGTCTAATTGCTCTGGCTAGGACTTCCAGTACTATATTGAATAGGTAGTGGGAGAGTGGGCAGACTTGTCTAATCCCTGGTCTTAGTGGGATTGCTTCAAGTTTCTCTCCATTTAGCTTGATGTTGGCTACTGGTTTGCTGTAAATTGCTTTTACTATGTTTAGGTAGGGGCCTTGAATTCCTGATCTTTCCAAGACTTTTATCATGAAGGGATGTTGAATTTTGTCAAATGCTTTCTCAGCATCTATTGAGATGATCATGTGTTTTTTTTCTTTGAGTTTGTTTATATAGTGGATTACATTGATGGATTTCCGAATATTGAACCATCCCTGCATTCATGGGATAAAACCTTCTTGATCATGATGGATGATTGTTTTGATGTGTTCTTGGATTCGGTTTGCTAGAATTTTATTTTTGCATCGATGTTCATAAGGGAGATTGGTCTGAAGTTCTCTTTCTTTGTCTTGCCTTTGTGGGGTTTGGGTATGAGTGTAATTGTAGCTTCATAGAATGAATTGGGTAGTGTTCCTTCTGTTTCTATTTTGTGGAATAGTTTGAAGAGAATTGGTATTAGGTCTTCCTTGAAGGTCTGATAGAATTCAGCACTAAAACCATCTGGTCCTGGGCTTTTTTTAGTGGGGAGACTTTTAATGACTGCTGCTATTTCCCTAGGGGTTATGGGACTATTTAGATGGTTTATCTGCTCCTGGTTTAACTTTGGTACCTGGTATCTGTCTAAGAAATTGTCCATTTCATCCAGGTTTTCCAGTTTTGTTGAGTATAGGCCTTTGTAGTAGGATCTGATGATTTTTTTAATTTCTTCAGTTTCTGTTGTTATGGCTCCTTTTTCAGTTCTGATTTTATTAATTTGGATACTATCTCTGTGCCCTCTGGTTAATCTGGCTAAGGGTTTATCTATCTTGTTGATTTTCTCAAAGAACCAGCTCCTGGTTTTTTTTGATATTTTGTATTGTTCTTTCTGTTTCTATTTGGTTGATTTCAGCCCTGTGTTTGATTATTTCCTGCCTTCTACTCCTCCTGGGTGTATTTGCTTCTTTTTGTTCTAGAGCTTTTAGTTGTGCAGTCAAGTTGTTAGTGTGTGCTCTTTCCAGTTTCTTTTTGTAGGCACTTAGAGCTATGAGTTTTCCTCTTAGCACTGCCTTCATGGAGTCCCACAAGTTTTGGTATGATGTGTCCTCATTTTCATTGAATTCTAAAAAGTCTTTAATTTCTTTCTTTACTTCTTCCTTGACCAAGTCATCATTGAGTAGAGAGTTGTTCAGTTTCCATGTGCACGTGGGTTTTCCATTGGTTTTGTCATTATTAAAGACCAGTCTTATTCCGTGGTGATCTGATAAGATGCAAGGGATTATTTCAATCGTTTTGTATCTGTAGAGGCCTGTTTTGTGACCAATTATATGGTCTATTTTGGAGAAGGTACCATGAGGTGCTGAGAAAAAGGTATATTCTTTTGTTTTAGGATGAAATGTTCTATAGATGTCTGTTAAGTCCATTTGGTTCATAACTTCTGTTAAT
>NW_021611854.1:3663-3854 GCF_004785775.1 Grammomys surdaster | reverse complement strand
AGCTTTAGTAAAGTTTCTTTTATGTATGTAGGTGCCCTTGCATTTGGAGCATAGATGTTCAGAATTGAGAGTTCACCTTGGTAGATTTTTCCTTTGATGAGTATGAAGTGTCCTTCCTTATCTTTTTTGATTAATTTTGGATGAAAGTCGATTTTATTTGATATTAGAATGGCTACTCCAGCTTGTTTCTT
>NW_021611854.1:0-3653 GCF_004785775.1 Grammomys surdaster | reverse complement strand
AAAATTGTTTTCCACCCTTTTATTCTGAGGTAGTGTCTGTCTTTGTCACTGAGGTGCGTTTCTTGTATGCAGCAAAATTCTGGGTCTTGTTTGTGTATCCAGTCTGATAGTCTGCGTCTTTTTATTGGGGAATTGAGACCATTGATGTTAAGAGATATTAAGGAAAAATGACTGTGGCTTCCTGTTATTTTTGTTATTAGAGGTAAAGTTATGTTTGTATAGTTATCTTCTTTTGGGGTTGTTGGAAGATTACTTCCTTGCTTTTTCTAGGTTGTAGTTTCCCTCCTTGTGTTGGCGTTTTCCATCAATTATCCTTTGAAGTGCTGGGTTTGTGGGAAGATATTGTGCAAATTTTGTTTTGTCACGGAATATCTTGGTTTCACCATCTATAGTGATTGAGAGTTTTGCTGGGTATAATAATCTGGGCTGGCAATTGTGTTCTCTTAGGGTCTGTATGATGTCAGTCCAGGCTCTTCTGGCTTTTATAGTCTCTGGTGAGAAGTCTGGTGTAATTCTTATAGGTCTGCCTTTATATGTTACTTGACCTTTTTCCCTTACTGCTTTTAGTATTTTTTCTTTGTTTAGTGCATCTGATGTTTTGATTATTATGTGATGGGAGGTATTTCTTTTCTGGTCTAGTCTATTTGGTGTTCTGTAGGCTTCTTGTATGTTTATGGGCATCTTGTTCTTTAGGTTAGGGAAGTTTTCCTCAATAATTTTGTTGAAGATATTTACTGGCCCTTTAAGTTGGGAATCTTCATTCTCATCTATGCCTATTATCCTTAGGTTTGGCCTTCTCATTGTGTCCTGGATTTCCTGGATGTTTTGAGTTAGGAGTTTTTTGCATTTTGCATTTTCTTTGACAACTGTTTCAATATTTTCTACCGTATCTTCTGCATTTGAGATTCTCTCTTCTATCTCTTGTATTCGGTTGGTGATGCTTGCATCTATGACTCCTGATCTCTTTCTTAGGTTTTCTATCTCCATGGTTGTCTCCCTTTGAGCTTTCTTTATTGTTTCTATTTCCATTTTCAGATCCTGAATGTTTTTGTTTAATTCCTTCTTTGTGTTTTCCTGCATTTCTTTAAAGGATTTCTGTGATTCTTCTTTAAGGGCTTCTATCTGTTTACTTGTACTATCCTGTATTTCTTTAAGGGAGTTACTTAATTCCTTCTTATAATCCTCTATCATCATCATGAGAAGTGATTTTAATTCTGAATCCTGCTTTTCAGTTGTGATGGGGTGTTCAGGGCTTGCTATATTGGGAGAACTGGGTACTGATGATGCCAAGAAACTTTGGTTTCTGTTGCTTATGTTCTTACGCTTGCCTTTCGCCATCTGGTTAACTCTAGTGGTACCTGCCCTCACTGTGTAAGACTGGAATCTGTATTTCCAGTTATCTTGCTTATTGCAGAGCTCCTCGGAGTCCAGATGTCTCTGTGGTCTTATGCTCCTAATCTCCTGGGTGGAAGAACTCCTGGGACTCAGGCCACCTCTTGGATCTGGAAATCCTTCTGCTCTGAGTGCAGTGGCTCCTCGATGACTCAGGATTCAGTTTCTCCACAGGACAGGAGCAGACCGACTCTGTCTGCTCCAGCCCAAATTACCAGGCAGGGGAGGAAGGGAAGTGGAATTCCGGAGGGGCGGGGTTTGGGAAGCTGCTGTGTCCTGACTGTCCCTGGCTCCCAGATGTTTCTCTGGGGCTTAGGGAGTGAGATGGAGTTCTTACCTGCTGCTCTGTGTGCAGTGGCTCCTCTAGGATGACTCAGGCATCAGTATCTCCACAGGAGCAGACCAATTCTGTGTCTGCCCAAGCCCAAAGGCTTTCATGCTCTCTTTAATCATCCCTGTCTTGTCTATGTAAAGGCAATATTATTCTATAAGGGTTGTACACAGTCAAGAGCTGTACACAGCCTTTTCTATTATAATAGAGTAAATCAAGTCCAATAAGGATCTTTGTGATTTTTGGAGGTCTTTTCAGACATTGAAACGAGAGATTTCTTCAGATTAGTGATGTTAATCTCTAGCTGTTTGATGTTCTTGTCAATGGTCCTTCGAAGGACTGAGTAGTATAAGTTTGGAGGCCAGCATCTGGATTAGAACTTCTAACAGCAGACATCACGGGTGATTCATTTTTACCTAGAAAGGAAAAGAAGGGAAGTCTCAGGGAGGTTTCTCTTCCCTGGATGTAAATTGTTATTCATTTTATTTTTGGTTGGGCCTGGCTTTGTGGGGGTATCTATTTATTTCATCAATCTTTTTGGTAGCCAATTATCTGTGGCTTCTGTGGAATCAAACAGGCATATCAATCCTCAGCCCCATAAGGGAACTGGGTCTGGGCCATTCCTTTTAAGGCTAAGAGGGTCTTTCCCTGTATCTGTGGCATAGTTTTTATTGGCCTCGGTGATGCCAGAGGCAGTCAGCAGCAGATTTGCCATGAGGTATAAGTTTTAGAGAGTTAAAAGTGAACAAGGCATGATGGAGAATATTTTAGGGGGACTCCTTCTGGGGGGGTACTGTTCCCCCTCTTTTGTTTTTAAAGCCAAATTTTCAGAGTTCTTGTAGAATCAGGGCATAAGCACCAACAGTCGCTCCTTCCACACTAAGAGAGTCATGCGGACATTATTTAAAGAAATATATATTGGATATTAGCCCTCTATCAGATGAAGGATAGGTAAAGATCTTTTCCCAATTTGTTGGTTGTCGTTTTGTCCTATTGACAGTGTCCTTTGCCTTACAGAAACTTTGCAATTTTATGAAGTCCCATTTGTCAATTCTTGATCTTAGAGCATATGCCATTGGAGTTCTGTTCAGGAACTTTTCCCCTGTGCCCAAGTATTCAAGGCTTTTCCCCACCTTCTCTTCTATTAGTTTCAGTGTATCTGGTTTTATGTGGAGGTCCTTTATCCACTTAGACTTGAGCTTTGTACAAGGGGATAAGAATGGATCAATTTTCATTCTTCTATATGTTGTCTTCCAGTTGAACCAGCACCATTTGTTGAAAATGCTGTCCTTTTTCCACTGGACAGTTTTAGCTCCTTTGTCAAAGATCAAGTGACCATAGGAGTGTGGGTTCATTTCTGGGTCTTCAATTCTATTCCATTGATCTTCCTGCCTGTCTCTGTACCAATACCAGGTAGTTTTATCACTATTGCTCTGTAGTACAGCTTGAGGTCAGGGATGGTGATTCCTCCAGAAGTTCTTTTATTGTTGAGAATAGTTTTTGCTATCCTGGGTTTTTTGTTATTCCATATGAATTTTAGATTTTCCTTTTCTAACTCTGTGAATAGTTGAGTTGAGATTTTAATGGGGATTGCATTGGATCTGTAGATTGCTTTTGGCAAGATGGCCATTTTTATTATATTAATCCTGCCAATCCATGAGCATGGGAGATGTTTCCATCTTCTGAGATCTTCTTCAATTTCTTTCTTCAGAGACTTGAAGTTCTTGTCCTACAGGTCTTTCACTTGCTTGGTTAGATTCACATCAAGGTATTTCATATTATTTGCAACTATTGTGAAGGGTATCATTTCCATAATTTCTTTTTCAATTTGTTTATCTTTCATGTAGAGGAAGGCTACTGATTTGTTTGAGTTGATTTTATAACCAGCCACTTTGCTGAAGTTGTTTATCAGGTTTAGGAGTTCTCTGGT
>NW_021611853.1:0-2116 GCF_004785775.1 Grammomys surdaster | reverse complement strand
CAGTGAAGGAACCCAACATTTTTACTCAGGTAATCATGACAGGATGTGCTTAAGTTAGTACAGTGCACTGGGCAGGTACATACTGATGCCCTAAAGAGCATGTTCCATCTGCTTGGTGACATGGTTAGGTCTTGGGTCACATATGTGTCAAAAAGCCATGGTAGACACAGGTATCTTGTAAAACACAGAGTAAAATAGTCTTCAGTACAGTGGAGGTGCACAGTAATATAAATACAATTTGTACATATTTTGTAACTTCCCTAAAGATCAGTTAACCTGCACTTTTGTTTCTACAAACATATTTATCAATCTTTAATGGCCACTGTATTGCTTCCACATCTCTGAGTATTCAAAGAGGATGACCACATATTTGTAAAACATTGTCTCTTAGCAGCACTATGCCAACAAGCATAGGGTTTGGGGCCAAAGGCTTACCAGAGTGTATGAACTGATTTCTTGCTTACCTCATATAATTTTACAGGAAGAAAAAGACACTTTCATCAAATGGATAAACAAAGCTTTGGAAAATGATCCCTATTTCAGACATGCCATACTCATGAACCCAAATACTGATGACCTTTTCAAAGTAGTTGGCAATTGAACTGTGCTCTGGTAAGAGGCTGGTTTGGTTTTGTATCCAGATTTCCAAAGATAAACCCCCCAGAATAAATGTATTTGTTTAAATATATGGTTTTTGGAGGAGGAGATAATTGTCCAGAATTTGTCTTACTCATTTAATATCTAAATCTATGTGTGAAAGTAAAAGTCAGTCATAGAGTGGGGACCTCTTTTATAGCCTTGAGCTTTTGGCTTCTAACTTCTCCTTATCACTGTGAAAGGAGAACATTACAATTTTTTTCACACCTAAGTGTATCAGTATCTACTTAAAGTACTTTGGCTTCCAAAGGAAGAAAAAGAGGCTAGTTAGCCCTCAGTTCTAACTCTACAGTGATCTACTTCTGAACACCACATTTGTAGCTTTAGCTGCTTGGGATCCAGTAACATCTTGGCACAAGTGATGTTAAGATTATCAACACTGTGCATTGCTGCTCCTGTTCTCAGAGATAGTTTTGCCACACTGTTCTAAAATGTGTTCCACTACAAGTTCTGGGTTCCTATGCGATCCTTGCCACTCAGTAGCTGGATGGATGGGGGCCACATAGTCAGACCTGTTTACATTCTAGTTTCCACTGTGGTCCTCACAGTATCATACAGTTTGGGCATCCAAAGAAAAAAAATCCAAAGTCTGAAACTTTAGTTTTATTTTTCTTCATGCTTTTATTAGCATACACTAGTTATATGTGATAATGGGTTACATTATGACCATTTCATATACATACATATGTTTATGGGTGCATATACGTGTGTGTGTGTGTGTGTGTGTGTGTGTGTGTGTGTGTGTGATGGACTTTGACCATTTTCCTACACATAAATGCCTTTTCCTGTGAAGTCCTTCTCAGATTCCTACTGATCACCATCTGCTTCCCATCTCATCCCCTTCTACTTATATATCTTCTTTTTTCCATTGATCCAGTGATTGTCATCAGGCTTACTTACAGGAACAAGGGTTAGAGGCTAGTTACAGGAGCAGCAGAAGTTTTTCAAATTTCACAAGTGGAATAGACATAGCTGACCTTGGATGAGAAATACAGTCAAAGAGCAGATGCCCCCATAATACTACACAAAACAGCCTCTGGGCCAGCACCACACCTTAGTGGCACAAGGCATGCCTAGCATGTTCATTGCCTTGGTTTCCAAATTCAGTATGACACTGTGCATGGTGGCATATACATGTAATCCCAGCACTCACAAAATGGGGTACGAGAAATACCTGTGAGTTCAAGGCCAGCCTGGTCTACTATGTAATCAGTTCCAGGACAGCCAGGGAGTCATAGCAAGATCCTGTCACAAAATAAAAAAGAAGGGAAGGAAGGAAGGGAGGGAGGGAGGGAGGGAGGGAGGGAGGGAGGAAGGAAGGAAGGAAGGAAGGAAGGAAGGAAGGAGCAAAGGAACAGAAAAAGAAAAGAAGAAAAAACAACAAAAATCAAACCTACCAGGCAGTGATGGCACACCTTTAATTGGGTGGAAGAGGCAGGCAGATCTCTAAAAATTCAAG
>NW_021611852.1:0-1294 GCF_004785775.1 Grammomys surdaster | reverse complement strand
CTTGCTGCCAAGCCTCATGGCCTCAGTTTGACCCGTGGGTTTGACATAGTGAAAGTAGAGAACTGACTACACATTTTGTCCTCTGCTCTCCATGTATGCGTCACGGCACACGATCAGCAAAAACTACATAAATGTAAAATGCTGAAATGCTAAGAGAAGAGGCCTATGGTAGGAGCCTCCTATGCTGAAAGGCAGGGGGTAGAGAGTGGGGATGCACAGTGGAAACAGGACAGGACAAGGCCATGTTCATGAAGCCTCCGTGAGTCGTTGGCGGGCAGGCTCTGGGGCACTGTGAGGGACAACAGGTGCATCTGCTCTTTGTAGAGCTACAGGGCCCCATGTTCTCCCGTATGCCCATGATTTGCCCCTATTCCAGGGAGAAGCCAGCACCAGAAGCTCCCGGCTCCCAGCCCTGCTTTGACTTGTATGTGCATCCAGAAGAGGTTGGGATCTCGTGGAGCTAGAGTTACAAGTGGTTGTGACCTGGGAGCTGGAGACTGAACTCAAGTCCTCTAAAGAGCAGCAGACACTTAACCTGTGAGCTGCCTGGCCTAGCCAGGGCTGTGAAGTGACATTTATTTGCTCCCTGAACAAGCCCAACAACCTGACCTGAGTTTGGGTCCCCAGAAGCCATATAAAAACTGGATGCAGTAGTGTCTGTAATCCAGCACTTCCCTCGGAAGGTGGGAGGCTGAAGCAGGACAGTCTCTAGGAGTAGGAGGAAAGGCTAGCCTGGCATACACAGCTGTGGATGAGATGGTGGAAGGTGAGGACTTATGCTGAACTTGGCCCTGACATTTACACAGGCACCATGGTGAAGACAGTGGCACACGATCACCTGTGTTCACACAAACACTATACATGAACTCAAGAAATAAAAACAATAGATATTGACAATAAAACTATTGGGGGCTGGAGAGATGGCTCAGTAGTTAAGAGCACTGACTGCTTTTCCAGAGGACCTGATTTCAATTCCCAGCAACCACATGGTGGCTCACAACCATCTGTAATGGGATCCGATGCCCTCTACTGCTGTGTGTGAAGACAGGCATAGTCTACTCATATGAATAAGATAAATCTTTGAAAAAAAAATCCATTTGTTTAAAAAATACAACTATTCTGTGACACATGAACATTGTGTGATCCCAGATGTTGCTAAGTCAGTAAAGTTTTGTTGCCACATGGTCCACCCATTGTGTCACCCTTGGTACTAGAATGGCAAAGTTGAATAGTTGCTGGTCATAGTGACCGGGCAGCCTTAGAAAGCTGACCCTCTGCAGAGAAGGCTGTGTGA
>NW_021611851.1:0-4762 GCF_004785775.1 Grammomys surdaster | reverse complement strand
ATGTATAACATATAAGAACATAGAATCATTTTACATATTAAAATCTTTTTACTACTATATTTTTAATTAAAATACATGCTTCTAAATTCACAAAAAATTTATCAATTACATTTTCATGACATGCATTCATTCAATTTTTTAAAAATGTTACTGAACATAACATAGCTATTTTACTAGTTTGAACTTTATACATTTTTTTCAATCTGCTTTTATACCATTTTAACCACATGCAAGTATTAAGGTCAGTTCTAGGTTGAGAAACTACCAATGAAATAGATGCAAATAGTCAAGTTTGGCAGCCAAATTACTTGGCTTGAAACTGAAAATGGACCCCCAGACAGGGTTATTAATTTAACAGCCTGGCAAGCCAAGGACATGTAAGATTCTGCACAGAGTCTTGCCAACCTAAGTCAGAAGTGCATTGCTTTGGAAAATGCATATTCTACAACAGGTAAGGAAGGCGTTCTTGTTAGAATGACCTAAGACAGGCTTTATCTAGTTTATGAAATAAAAAAGGGGGAGATGTGGAGAGCTTTTGGGACTGCTTGGCAGGAATCTGACATTGGCCAAGGACAAGGAAGTGGATTTCTGGCAGGAATCTGATATTAGGATAGAACAAAGAAGTAATTTCTGACAGGAATTTAAATCTTAGGCTAGAACAAAGAAGTAGTCTCCAGGCATGAAAATGACTTTGGGCTAGGACAAAGAAGTAGGGTCAGATATTTTGGTCATCCTGATAAACCCTTAGAAACAGTGATCATTGTAGTGATCATTCAATTTTTTATTTATTCAGTACAGTAATTTAACTTGAAACTTCATTTTCTTTCCCCTTAAGTCACATTTTTTACAGCCATGGATCAGAATAATAATACTGTTAGTGAGTTCATCATGTTGGGATTCACAACAGACCCTACACTGCAGAAGGTCCTGTTTGCAGTGTTTCTTGTTGTATACACATTGACTTTGGTGGGAAATAGCTCCCTTATTATGTTAATCTGCAATGATTCTAGGCTCCACACACCCATGTATTTCTTCATTGGAAATCTATCATTCCTGGACCTTGGATTGTCTTCTGTCTACACACCAAAGATCCTAGCAACCTGCATCTTGGAAGACAAGAGCATCTCCTTTGGTGGTTGTGTGGCTCAATTCTTCTTCTCTGCTGCACTGGACTATACTGAATGTTACCTTTTGGCTGCCATGGCTTATGATCGCTATATGGCTATCTCAAAGCCACTGCTTTATTCCCAAGCCATGTCCTTAAAGCTGTGTATATTTTTCGTGGCATCCTCATATTTGGGAGGTTTTATTAACTCTGTGATCATTACCAAAGACACATTTTCTTTGACTTTCTGCAGTGACAATGTAATTGATGACTTTTTCTGTGATATCCCACCTCTGGTTAAGCTCGCCTGTGGCAAGAAGGACAGCTTTCAGTCTGTGTTATTCTTCCTCTTGACTTCCAATGTCATCATTCCTATTGTGTTCATTCTGGCCACCTATATCTTCATCATTGCCACTATCTTGAGGATCCGCTCCACTCAGGGCCGCCTCAAGGCTTTCTCCACCTGCTCTTCCCACCTGATCTCTGTGACCTTGTACTATGGCTCCATTCTTTACATCTATGCTCGGCCCCGGTCCAGCTACTCTTTAGATAGAGACAAAATTGTTTCAACCTTTTACACAGTGGTTTTCCCCATGTTGAATCCCCTGATCTACAGTCTGAGGAATAAGGATGTGAAAGAGGCTCTGAATAAACTCCTCAAGTAAATCAAGATTATTTCCTTATGTTAAGAACAGAAATAATTAATTGGTTACTTATGTTTCAAGAAAAGCTGCCAGTTATTATAGTTGTATAAAAAATTATAAAAGTCCATGTTCTTCATCCACAAGACTTCAGAATTTAAATACAAATGATCCAAACCAGCTTACCATAAAGATACATGTACACTGGTGTTTATTGTAGGAATATTAAAATATGTGGGTTACGGAATCATTGCTGATATCTATCAACATGGAAAATTTGGAATGTATAGAAGTGATCATTATGATTGGGTAGAGGTAGAGCAAACAACATTTAAGTGGTCACTTATAAATCCCTACTGTCTGTTCTTTTCAAATTCTTCATGTTATGATAGATAAAATTTTTACTTATGTCTTTCAAGTCAGACACACTACGTACATAAAGCTGGCCTTGAAATCTTGTCTCTATTAATCTATTAGCAGAGCTTTCTCTGATCCTCCAGTGGTATAAGTAATGACACAGAGGCTGCTGATAAAGTTTAAACCTTAGGCCTTTGGCTAGGACAGTCTCCCAGTTAGTTCATCTAACTTAACCTGACCATCTAGACTATGACCTGCCACGTGATTAGATCTGTACTTCTCTTGTTTGCTCTGGTCCATGTCTGTTCTCCTTGGTGTAAACTCAGTTCTCCCATGTCTGCTTTCATTTCCCTCCCTCCTCTGATGGAAGTTTTACCCTCTTCCTTTCTGACCTGCTATTGGCCATCAGATTTTTATTGTAACCAATCAGTAGCAAGACAACCTTTGATGCAATTCTGGATTATTTTTGGCAGGTGAGGAAGGATGAATATTTACAAAATAGATAATCCAGTGATGAGAATAGGAAGGACAATATCAGAATCTTACCAGCACCTGGTTCTTTGCCTGTACAGAATTAACAGTTGAAAGAACAGAGACTTATCTTCACACAACATGATGAAAGGATATCCCAATTCCTCTCAACTATAGGAATTACAAGCATAAAGGTCCCATTTTTTTATAGTTCATACTATCATTGTTATATTCTATTCCACAGTATTGACTTTTTGCCGTTGACTCAATTTGGATTTCATGCTGTGACATCACTGGCCATGTGGGTGGTATATGCCTTGGCTTAAGTGTTAAATTTTAGGTTTCATTTGCCAATTATTATTGTATCAGTAAGAGTCCTTCTTGAAATCTACTGTTCTACTGCAGTTGACAAGTTAAGGAGGATTTAATAATGTATAAAAATGTGAAAAGAACATGGTAAGTAGAGAATATAATAGGGTTGAATAATTTTTTGCCATAGAGTTTGACTATATCTAGGCATTCAAGGGGGAGGGAAGGAGACAGAAAGAAGGAAAAGAGTAGGGGGAGAAGAGGAGAAAGTGAAAGGGGAGGAAGAGGAGAAAGAGGAGGAGGATAAGGAGAATGAAGAGGATGATATGAGAGAGAGAGAGAGAGAGAAAAGGTGGCGGGAGTTAGAGACTGTGCAGAGCTTTGCATCCAGTTTTGTGATCTTGCAATGACTCTGTCTGAGGCCCTGGGGATAAGAACCCTTACCCCTGTCCATTACTTCCCACATATTTACATATTTAATTGGTACAAGTTGGTAGATTGATCTCTTGAGGTACTGAGCAGATTGTTATTAATTTAGAGGAAATGGAAGAAACCAGAACTGTGCAAAAATATGTGCATTACTCTATTTAAGAATATCCAAATGCCTGCATTGAGCCATATGCAAGTGAATATAACCATGAAAAATTTTAAAACCACTAAAATACAGATTGTGGGAAAATGTGACTGAATACTTCCATTAGTTGGAAATCAATGTCTAAATAAAACTTTCCTGAGTCTTACTGACGTTGATCCAACTTTAATGCACAGCTTTGTCTAATTGCTTTGGTGTTCCCCAAGCAAATGAATTGCAAGGTATTTTAGATTTGATTCTCTTGGGATTAAATATCTAATAAAAATGATCCTAGAGCTAGCTGTTTGAATTTTGGAGATTAGAAGGAGGTATTTTCTTTAAATTTGGTAAGTAGCATAGTGCCATTTTTTGTATCATTAGAGTTTTATAAATTTTATTCTGCTTTCATAATGACTCAACAATTGTTTGCTTTCTGCTGCAAGTGGAACTGCAAAGTTTTCTTCTCATATGCCCCCATAATTCTGTAGCAGTTTTTAACTTCCTGAATGAGAAGGCATTGAGTTTCTTCTATATGAGGTTTTATAGGATAATTTACATGAGAGGAACATATAGAAAAATATAATTAACTTTAGTACGATAGGATATGTGTTAGGAATCATTTACTATTGTACTTGACTGTCTCAAGTGCTTCACTAAGCAATAGATTGGTGTCTCTGAACTCAGATTCTGAGGGAATTTTAAGATATGTAAATTTCTTTCAATTTATTATTGTTCCTTGGAAAGCAAAAGACATGAATAGTTTGAAAGAATACTGGAGGACAGATAACTCTGTCAGGCTTGTCATAGTCTTTCAATAGATTGGTCAAAAGAGAATTTCTTCCTTCCATTCTTCTTTCTGTTCCTCCTTCCCTCCCTTCTTTCCTCCCTCTTTCTTATTTTCCCACTTCCAGTGGGATTGTAGGCATGTACCCTCCTCAGCTGTCAATATTTCTTTACTTAAAGGAAAAGCTTAGCATACGACCTATTGTCATTAATGAATCTGTAAGAAAATCACAATTAAATATTTGGACTGTTTGTGTGGTGGTTTTGGCCTTTTTTATTGCAAAGATATAGACTGTTTACATTCTCAAAGTCATTGCCCCTTACAATTACATGTATAAAACCAATTGAATATATAAGAGGAATAAGCTATAAAAGAAGATGAAGGTGGGTCATAAATGCGAAAACGTGTAAGTAAAATGCAGATGGGGCATTGAAATAGAGGACCAAATTGAGAGATAGTAGCCAAGGAAAAAAATGGAAAAAAATCCAATATTGACTATTGAATTCTTATTATGGTAGTTTTAT
>NW_021611850.1:0-3251 GCF_004785775.1 Grammomys surdaster | reverse complement strand
GGTACCTGGTATCTGTCTAGGAAATTGTCCATTTCATCCAGGTTTTCCAGTTTTGTTGAGTATAGGCCTTTGTAGTAGGATCTGATGATTTTTTGATTTCTTCAGTTTCTGTTGTTATGTCTCCCTTTTCAGTTCTGATTTTATTAATTTGGATACTGTCTCTGTGCCCTCTGGTTAATCTGGCTAAGGGTTTATCTATCTTGTTGATTTTCTCAAAGAACCAACTCCTGGTTTTATTGATATTTTGTATTGTTCTTTCTGTTTCTATTTGGTTGATTTCAGCCCTGAGTTTGATTATTTCCTGCCTTCTACTCCTCCTGGGTGTATTTGCTTCTTTTTGTTCTAGAGCTTTTAGTTGTGCAGTCAACTTGTTAGTGTGTGCTCTTTCCAGTTTCTTTTTGTAGGCACTTAGAGCTATGAGCTTTCCTCTTAGCACTGCCTTCATGGAGTCCCACAAGTTTTGGTATGATGTGTCCTCATTTTCATTGAATTCTAAAAAGTCTTTTCTTTCTTTCTTTATTTCTTCCTTGACCAAGTCATCATTGAGTAGAGAGTTGTTCAGTTTCCATGTGTACGTGGGTTTTCCATTGTTTTTGTCATTATTAAAGACCAGTCTTAGTCCGTGGTGATCTGATAAGATGCAAGGGATTATTTCAATCTTTTTGTATCTGTAGAGGCTTGTTTTGTGACCAATTATATGGTCTATTTTGGAGAAGGTACCATGAGGTGCTGAGAAAAAGGTATATTCTTTTGTTTTAGGATGAAATGTTCTATAGATGTCTGTTAAGTCCATTCGGTTCATAACTTCTGTTAATGTCAAAGTGTCTCGGTTTAGTTTCTGTTTCCATGATCTGTCCATTGCTGAGAGTGGGGTGTTGAAATCCCCCACTATTATTGTGTGAGGTGTAATGTGTGTTTTGAGCTTTAGTAAAGTTTCTTTTATGTATGTAGGTGCCCTTGCATTTGGAGCATAGATGTTCAGAATTGAGAGTTCACCTTGGTAGATTTTTCCTTTGATGAGTATGAAGTGTCCTTCCTTATCTTTTTTGATTAATTTTGGATGAAAGTCGATTTTATTTGATATTAGAATGGCTACTCCAGCTTGTTTCTTGGGACCATTGGCTTGAAAAATTGTTTTCCACCCTTTTATTCTGAGGTAGTGTCTGTCTTTGTCACTGAGGTGCGTTTCTTGTATGCAGCAAAATTCTGGGTCTTGTTTGTGTATCCAGTCTGATAGTCTGCGTCTTTTTATTGGGGAATTGAGACCATTGATGTTAAGAGATATTAAGGAAAAATGATTGTTGCTTCCTGTTATTTTTTTTATTAGAGGTAAAGTTATGTTTGTATCTTTTTTGGGGATTGTTGGAAGATTACTTACTTGCTTTTCCTAGGTTGTAGTTTCCCTCCTTGTGTTGGCATTTTCCATCAATTATCCTTTGAAGTGCTGGGTTTGTGGGAAGATATTGTGCAAATTTGGTTTTGTCATGGAATATCTTGGTTTCACCATCTATAGTGATTGAAATTTTTGCTGGGTATAGTAATCTGGGCTGGCAATTGTGTTCTCTTAGTGTCTGTATGATGTCAGTCCAGGCTCTTCTGGCTTTTATAGTCTCTGGTGAGAAATATGCCCTGTTATAAAGTTCATGCTGACTAATGCATGAACATCTTGTGTCAATATTCTGAAGGTTGAAGGCATAACATTTACTACCACATTTGTTCAGATTAAAAAAATAATGATTAGTACATGTTTTATGAATGTTAATAAGAAATCGACTGTCTTCAGCGGTAACTCAATTTCTAATATTCTTCATATACATTCCATGCCAGTCAGATCTACTACAATACTCACTATCTGTTGCGTTCCTTTTGATTTTTCCCTTCTGTGAGAAGGTAATTTTTTTCTTTTGCCTAGAAATATCCTTTCCCACAGGCAACTTTCCACACTTTCTACACATGGAAACATGCTTTGTTCTTTGTGTGAACCAAGTAATCACACATAAAGTATTATCCTCATTGCTTATACTAGAGTCGATAATTTGACATCCCATAGTCAAATATGAGAGTGATTGTAACAGATTCTATTGTATTTATTTACAAAGGTTTCATTTATCTCAGTAACATATACTCATTTTTCATAGAGGCCTATTCCTAGTTTCTGTTTTTTTCTCCTTGTTATCAAGAATATCTGGAATAGAACAATTCTTTTAGATGAGCAGCTTTGGACAGAGATAATATGTTCTTGAAGAAATCATTTTGATTCATGGCTCTGTCTACTTTGACTCCTAAGACCTAGGTATTCATAAATAAATAATCAATTTGGTAAAGGAAAGTAAACACATTCACTTTATAAGATTATTTTGATAGTTTGATGGAATACTTTTTAGAATAGAATATCTGACATATATTTAATGTTTAATAAATGTGCTCTATTAAATGTTACATAGGTTAAATTTTTTAACATATATGATGTCAGCAAAATTATCTGTTGGACAAAATTTTTCATTGGTAAATTTGATTCCATTGTTATGAATATAAAATTATGTAATGTGTTGAGGAAACAAAAACATGAATACTCTGTCTCTATCTCTGTCTCTGTCTCTCTCTCTCTCTGTCTCTCTGTCTCTGTCTCTGTCTCTCTCTCTCTCTCTATTGTGTATGTTTGTTCCTGTGTTTATATGCATGCATATGCAGTGGAATGTGATAGAGATTCTTTTGAGACAGTGTTTGTCACTGATACAGGAACTGACTAACTCAACAAGGCTAACTGTCCAATTAACCAAAAGGGTTCCTCTGTCTTTGCCTGCCTAGCGTTGATATTACAGCCATGTGTTACTGAGCATAGAATTTTATATGGAAGCTGAAATCGGAACCTGGGTCCTCATTCTTGCATGACAAATACTTTACTAAGTTAGCCATCTCTCCAAGTTGAGGGTAGATATTTTGTTACAAAATTTACAAACTAATACTATAAGTAAGATCTACTTTTAAAGTAATATAATAGCAGTTGAAAAGAAATCAAAAGAATACAGTTGAAATTGACTGAATTCACTTGGTGCATGGCAAATTTATTTTATCATCATGATATATTTTATCATCAGAATTCTTTGAGCTCCTCCAAAATTAAAAGGTTATTCAGTTAAATGAATTATGCTCTGAGTTCTATTTTCTACTTGATAAGTAAAAATGCAGCAATACTCTGATAATTCAATAAATATTATATTGCAAATGACAACTATTTTATATTATGAACT
>NW_021611849.1:0-1788 GCF_004785775.1 Grammomys surdaster | reverse complement strand
TCTTGTATCATATTCTCTCCTCATGGAGAGATTCATGACTTTCATTTCAACTGACATTTGACATTGTTCTGCTGCACTATGACAAGGCAAGTAGGCCTTTCCAGGCCTGGTGCCAAGTACTGCCTCTATGAGGCCAGAAGCCATGGAACTACTATGTGTCCAGTGCCCACCGGAACTTCAGGCTTCAAGGAAAACCTTGGTCATCATGGATCACTGATATCAGCTACTTGTGCACTGTGGAGTACTGGTGAATGTGTTTTCTACACTACTTTCCAGGACAGCCACCAGGTAAGGAACAACTCAGTGAGTTGACACGGCAACCAAACTCCGCAGAGAATCCAGGGCCTAATATGTGTGAACACTGCACCTGAAGGTAAGATTGAGTACAGTATGTATGTATGTGATACAGAAGATGAGTTTCTGAAGTTTGGTCTTCATGTAGTGAAGAAAAGGAGCAAATGAGTTGCCTTCTGCCCATACAGGACTATAGAGAAAGAAAGTTTTAGTTGACTTGTTTACTGAAGAACAACTGGATACTCAGAAGCTGCAGAGATGCAGAAAGGAAACAACCATTTACTTCTGTGTACTTGGCAGCAAGCTTCCATTCTGACCATCTGGCCCTGGATATTTATGACATCATGACAGCATTGGCCACATCTTCTTCCCAGCAGTGTGACAGGAAGCTTAGCCTGTATTGACTTTCTATAAATATGATCATCTGGTGACTCCCATGTGGACAGACCTTAAAGCAGCTTATTCAGGGGATGAGATAAATTTTGAATTTGGGGTATCAACCATGGCCATTCTGGGTTGCTGTTGCATATCAGTGAAGCCAGGACTGTTGAAGGGAAGGAGGCAATGTAATATTCTCAATATAGATAGGGAAGCATACTATTCCCAATTATTCATTTTTACGTTTATTTTTACTTTTATGTTTTGAGGCAAGGTCTCACTGTCTAGCCATTTCAGGACTTGTACTCTCTATATAGACTCTGTGGCTTTAAACTTCACAGAGATCTTCCCATGCCTCTGTCTCCTGAGTGCTGGGATTACACATGCCTACTGCCCTGCCTGGCTTCAAGTAGCATATAGCATCCATCAATCAATTCTTCTAATCATTCATTGTACAATTGTACCAGTTTTGGGTGGTTTTCATTTTGACAGGGACAAAAGTTAAATTGAAGACACTTCCCCCCTTGGTTTCCTAGGACCATGTAGCTAATCTCAAATCTCACCTTCAGAATAGAAGTCTAAGTTCCCAAGTGAATGGATACCTGAAGGTGGGCATTCTTTCTAGAATATTTGTATGGGCAGAAGTCAGTTGGCAGGGAGATGTGTGCCCTAGCTGACACATCTATGGAAGTAAGGCACAGAGCTTGATTATCTAACCCTAGATGCTTCCACTGGACCCCTCACTTGCAGGTCAGGTACAAGTCACATGTCTTCAACCAGACAATTCAGAAAAATCTAGGTCTGTTACCCAATTGATTGACAGTTCTTTCCATTTGATCCAACAGGTCACAGATGAGGACTCAAGATGGGTCACTGAGACCTATGTTTTCAGTCTGGTTTTTGCTTTTCAACATTTATTGACTTAATGTTTTGACAATATTGGTTTTGTTTTTGACATTTAGCTATATTTTCTATTCCTCAAGTGACTGAAGCTTTATGACTTATGATAGGAAAAATAATAATTGTGATTGGAGAATTGATATGTGAGTAGTAAAATCTATAGTTCCATGTTTGTCCTTGGCAATGGCATTTCATTCATTTTTGTGGCCTGCAATC
>NW_021611848.1:0-1917 GCF_004785775.1 Grammomys surdaster | reverse complement strand
CCCATTCGTGGATAATAGTAAAGTAGAAATAAATGAACATGAATAACTAAAATCATCAGTCATAGTTAATAGGAAATCAGAAAAAAATGAAGCGGAAATATCAATAGTCATCAGTCATAGATAATAGTAATTCAGAAATAAATAAACATGAATATTTAATACTCACAATTCGTGGATAATAGTAAATCAGAGAAAAATGAACATGAATAATCAATATTAATCAGTCATAGTTGATACTACATGAGAAATACATAAAGCTGAAATATCGATAGTCTTCAGTCATAGATAATAGTAAGTCAGAAATATATGAACATGAATAATCAATATTCAGCATTCGTGGATAATAGTAAACCAGAAATAAATGAACATGAATAATCAATATTCACCATTCGTGGATATTAGTAAATCAGAAATTAAAAACATGATTAATCAATAGTCATCAGTCACAATTAATAGTAAACCAGAAATAAATATAGCTGAAATATCAATAGTCATCAGTCAAAGATAATACTAAATCAGAAATAAATGAACAGGAATAATCAATAGTCATCAGTCATAGTCCATGGAAAATCAGAAATAAAGCTGAAGTATCAATATTCACCAATCAATGATAATAGTAAAACAGAAATAAATGAACAGGAAAAATCAATATTCACAATTCGTGGATAATAGTAAGTCAGATATAAATGAACATGAATAATCAATAGTAATCAGTCATAGTTCATGTGATATCAGAAATAAGTAAAGTTGAAATATCAATAGTCATCACTCATAGATAATAGTAAGTCTGAAATAAATGAACATGAATAATCAGTATTCACCGTTCATGGATAATAATAAATCAGAAATAAATTAACATGAATAATCAATAGTCATCAGTCATAGTTCATGGGAAATAAGAAATATATAAAGGTGAAATATAAATAGTCATAATTCATAGATAATAGTAATTAAGAAACTAATGTATAGGAATAATGAATATTCACCATTCGTGGAAAATAGTAAATCAGATATAATTAAACATGAATAATCAATAGTCATGTGTCATAATTATTAGTAAACCAGAGAAAAATAAAGCTAAATATCAATAGTCATCAGTCATAGATAATAGTAAGTCAGAAATAAATGAACATGAATAATCAACATTCACAATTTGTGGATAATAGTAAATCAGTAATAAATAAACATGAATAATCAATAGTCGTCAGTCATAGATCATAGTAAATCAGAAACATAAAAAGATAAAATATCAATTGTCATCAGTCATAGATAATAGCAAGTCCAAAATAAACGAACGTGAATAATCAATATTCACCATACTTGTATAATGGTAAACCAGAAATAAAAAACATGATTAATCAATAGTCATCAGTCATAGTTCGTGGGAAATCAGAAATAAATAAAGCAGAAGTATCAATATTCATCAGTCACTGTTAATAGTAGATGAGAAATAAATGAACAGTAATAATCAATATTCACAATTCGTGGATTATAGTAAATCAGAAATAAATGAACATGAATAATCGATAGTGATCAGCCTTAGTTCATAGTAAACGAGAAACATATAAAGATAAAATATCAATTGTCATAAGTCATAGATAATAGGAAATCAGAAATAAATGAACTTGATTAATCAATAGTCATCAGTCATAGTTCATAAGAAATCAGAAATAAATAAAGCTGAAACATCAATAGTCATCAAATAATAGTAATTCAGAAATGAATGAGCAGGAATAATCAATATTGAGCATTCGTGGATAATAGTAAATCAGAAATAAATGAACACAAATAATCAATACTCATCAGTCATACTTCATTGTAAATTAGAAATATATAAAGCTGAAATATCATTAGTCATGAGTCTTAGATAATAGTCAGAAATAAATGAACATGAATAATCAATATTCAGCATTCATG
>NW_021611847.1:0-1416 GCF_004785775.1 Grammomys surdaster | reverse complement strand
TGCCTCCAGCAGCGCCTCTGAGTTGCTGCAGCCTCTTTCATCCTTCTTGAACCATTGTGCAACTAACATGTACACATACAGATATAAATCAAATTACTGTATGATGTGTTCTATGTGACCTGAGAGTTCATATTTGTAGTAATTAAAATTGGATAAAGGAGCCTGTATTTGCTGGCTACCGAGGGAAAGGGCACTACTTTCAAATTGCAGCTGACACTGGGGAAAGACGCAACCATGTCTGTTTCTGACATAGCATGCTCACCACCTTGTTCCCGGGTCTGCCTCCTTCATCTGGTTACCTGGTGCCTCATCTGCCTGGTCTTGGGCCCAAGAATGTCAGGCAGGTCCCCACAGCCAGGGAAACTCCTTGCTCTCTGAATGCCTTCACTTTCAGCAGATGTCCAGGAGCCTGACTTCATTTGCTACAGGTTTGGTTTAGTTTCATCAAAAACAGAGATTTGGACCCGGGAAAAGTCTGCAGAGGAAGAGGTGCCAGGTTCCTAATAAGTACTCAGTAAGGCGGCGGGGAAGATGGCGGACGGGAAGGCGGGAGAGGAGAAGCCTGAGAAGCCGCAGCGAGCCGGAGCCGCCGGAGGACCTGAAGAAGAAGCAGAAAAACCTGTGAAAACTAAGACTGTTTCTTCCAGTAATGGAGGGGAAAGTTCCAGTCGCAGCGCTGAAAAGCGATCAGCTGAAGACGAAGCTGCAGACCTCCCAACAAAGCCTACAAAGATGTCCAAGTTTGGATTTGCCATAGGTAGTCAGACGGCAAGGAAAGCATCCGCCATCTCCATTAGACTCGGAGCAAGTAAGCCTAAGGAAACAGTTCCAACTCTTGCTCCAAAAACTCTTTCGGTGGCAGCAGCTTTCAATGAAGACGAAGACAGTGAGCCAAAAGAGATGCCTCCAGAAGCAAAGATGAGGATGAAGAATATTGGAAGGGACACACCAACATCAGCCGGACCAAACTCCTTTAATAAAGGAAAGCATGGCTTTTCTGATAACCAGAAGCTGTGGGAGCGAAATATAAAATCTCATCTTGGAAACGTCCATGACCAAGACAATTAAGTGAAGAGTTCTGAGATTGGGGTGTGGGTGGGTGCAGTTAGAAGGAGCAGTCTCCTTTTTGTAAAGAATGGTGTAAGACTAGCTTTGGAGCCGTTTTTCTTTCTTCTTTTTTTCTTTTCCTTTTTTCTTTTTTTAAAAGATTGAGTGGTACACTAATAAATGAGAGTTTGCAATTAGAGGTAATTTATGTTTTATATACAGATTTCAAGACATTTGCTAATTTTGTAGTTTCACATGATTAGTTTCCAAGGTTACAGATAATAAAGAAATCAGAAGTGGTACCTTTCTAAGAATTGCATATTTTTTTAGATACAACTATTAGCACATTAAGAGGGAAGCCAAAAGTTA
>NW_021611846.1:0-1671 GCF_004785775.1 Grammomys surdaster | reverse complement strand
TATCTATGACTGATGACTATTTATACTTCAGCTTTATTTCTTTCTAATATGAACTATGACTGATTACTATTGATTATTCATGTTCATTTTTTTCTGATTTACTATTATCTATGACTGATGACTCTTGATATTTCAGCCTTATTTATTTCTGATTTCCTTTTAAATATGAATTACGACTATTGGTTATTCATGATCATTTATTTCTGATTTACTATTATCCAAGAATGGTGAATATTGATTTTTCCTGTTCATTTCTTTCTGATTTACTATTATCAATGAATGATGACTATTGATACTTCAGCTTTATTTATTTCTGATTTCCCATGAACTATGACTGATGACTATTGATTAATCATGTTTTTTATTTCTGATTTACTATTATCCACGAATGGAGAATATTGATTATGCATGTTCATTTATTTATGACTTACTATTGGCTATGATTGATGACTAATGATGCTTCAGTTTTACTTATTTATGATATCACATGTACTTTGACTGATTACCATTGATTATTCATGTTCATTTATATCTGGCTTACTATTATCCATGAATGTTAAATATTGATCATTGATTTATTTCTGTTTTACTATTATTAATGATTGGTCAATATTGATTATTCCTGTTCATTTATTTCTAACTTACTACTATCTATGACTGATGACTGCTGATATTTCAGCTTTATTTTTTTCTGTTTTACGATATTCTATGACTGATGACTATTGATTATTCATGTTAAATTATATCTGATTTACTATTATCCACGAAAGGTGAATATTGATTATTATTGTTTATTTATTTCTAATGTACTATTTTCTATGGCTGATGACTATTGATACTTCAGCTTTATTTATTTCTGACTTCCCATGAACTATGACAGATGTCTGTTGATTATTCATGTTCATTTACTTCTGATTTACTATTATCCACGAATGGTGACTACTGATTATTCATGTTTATTTATTTCAGACTTACTTTAATATATGACTGATGTTCATTTATTTTGACTTACTATTATCTATGACTGATGACTATTGATATTTCGGGTTTATTTATTTCTGATTTCCTATTAAGTATGACTGATGACTTTTATTTATTCACGTTCATTTATTTCTGACTTTATTATTATCCACGAATCGTGAATATTGATTATTCTGTTCATTTATTTCTGACTTACTTTTATTTTAGACTCATGACATTTGATACTTCAGCTTTGCTTATTTCTGATTCCCATGAACTATGACTGATGACTACTGATTATTCAAGTTCATTTATTTCTGATTTATTATTATCCATCAATGATCAATATTGATTATTCATGTTCATTTTTTTCAGGTTTACCATTATCCATGAATGGTGAATATTGATTATTCATGTTCATTTATTTCTGACTTACTATTATCTATGACTGATGACTATTGATATATTAGCTTCATTTTTTTCTGGTTTACAATTAACAATGACTGGTGTCTACTGATTATTCATGTTCAATTATATCTGATTTACTATTATCCACGATCGTGAATATTGATTATTCCTGTTCATTTATTTCTGACTTAATACTATATATGACTGATGAATATTGATATATCAGCTTTATTTCATTCTGATTTCCTATTAATTATGACTGATGACTATTGATTATTCATGTTCATTTTTTTCAGATTTATC
>NW_021611845.1:0-3076 GCF_004785775.1 Grammomys surdaster | reverse complement strand
ATTTGAGATTCTCTCTTCTATCTCTTGTATTTGGTTGGTGATGCTTGTGTCTATGACTCCTGATCTCTTTCTTAGGTTTTCTATCTCCATAGTTGTCTCCCTTTGAGATTTCTTTATTGTTTCTATTTCCAGTTTCAGATCCTGAATGTTTTTGTTTAATTCCTTCTTTGTGTTTTCCTGCATTTCTTTAAGGGATTTCTGTGATTCCTCTTTAAAGGCTTCTATCTGTTTACTTATACTCTCCTGTATTTCTTTAAGGGAGTTACTTAATTCCTTCTATAATCCTCTATCTTCATCATGAGAAGTGATTTTAATTCTGAATCTTGCTTTTCAGGTGTGATGGGGTGTTCAGGGCTTGCTATATTGGGAGAACTGGGTACTGATGATGCCAAGAAACTTTGGTTTCTGTTGCTTATGTTCTTGCGCTTGCCTTTTGCCATCTGGTTAACTCTAGTGTTACCTGCCCTCACTGTGTAAGACTGGAGTCTGTATTTCCAGTTATCTTACTTGTTGCAGAGCTCCTCAGAGTCCAGAGGTCTCTGTGGTCTTATGCTCCTAATCTCCTGTGTGGAAGAACTCCTGGGACTCAGGCCACCTCTTGGATCTGGAAATCCTTCTGCTCTGAGTGCAGTGGTTCCTCGGCTGCTCTGAGTGCAGTGGCTCCTCGATGACTCAGGATTCAGTATCTCCACAGGACAGGAGCAGACCGATTGTGTGTCTGCCCCAGCCCAAAGGACCAGGCAGGGGCGGAAGGGAAGTGGAATTCCGGAGGGGCAGGGTTTGGGTAGCTGCTGTGTTCGGAATGTCCCTGGCTCCCAGATGTATCTCTGGGGCTTAGGGAGTGAGATGGAGTTCTTACCGGCTGCTCTGAGTGCAGTGACTCTTCTAGGATGACTCAGAATTCAGTATCTCCACAGGACAGGAGTGGGCTGACTCTGTGTCTGCCCCAGCCCAAAGGACCAGGCAGGGGCGGAAGAGCTAAAACATCAATCTTAAGGAAGAAAATACTGAGTTAAAAGAAATGTGATTTTATACTAATGTTAATTTTTAGTTCTCATAAAATTGCGGTTTGCTTGCTTTATTCCTCTTTCAATATTCTTATGTAATCGAGGAAAACTTTGGATGTAAATGTGTTTTGGAAAGCTGTTTAATCAATGAATAAAGCTTCTGAGGAAAATGATTGTATGTATAAAATCTGTGAGAGACACAGGTTATCAGAGTGAGTCAAGCCATGCTGAATGTACTTCCTCTCTGTCCTGTATCTCACGAAATCAAACTGAAATGTGAACCCCTCATCTGATTATTCCCTTGTGTTTGGGCATCCACCTGTTTCAAACCCTGCCAATAGAAGGGGCTGGTCCTGGACAACAGCCTCCCTCTAAAGACTGAGGAAAGCCCTGTCCCCAAGAGTCTGGACCTCTGGTCCTCTGAAGTAGGGCAGAGACATCATCTGTCAGTCACAAGTCCATCCCACCAGTTAGGTTCTAGGATGTGTCCCAGGCTGGGGTGGGACAGTGTCCAGGTGGGACAGATCCTATCAAGGTGGGAAGTCCAGGCTCTGACAAGGTGTTCCTGCAACTTTGACACTCCTTAACACCTACACCAGTCTAACCAGGAAGGAGGCCCTCACTCCAAGTTGTAGGAGAAACTGCAGCTGTTACTGCCCCCCCACCTATCACCTAGAGACGCCATAATATTTTCCTATTCATATGTCCCCTAGTAGTTCCCCAAGACCTAACTATTCTCCTTCCAGGCCTTACCAGCATAGCACCCACCACTGATCTGTTCATAGCCTCAGGTTGCCCAGCTCTGTCCTTCCCACTAGAAGCCTTGTGGACTGACAACCCAAAAGGCTACAGTATTCTGCCAGTGCCATCATCCTCCCCAAAGGAGAAGCACTTGAGAGCTAGAAGTGGCCAAGATGGAGGCGACTGAGCTGTCTTTCCTCAGTTGGCCCCTCTGTCTCCTGGTGTCTTCAAAGTGGGAATTCCAGAGGAGACAGGAGGGAGTGTTCTGAGTAGCATGCTAATAAAGCTCAGGGCCTACACTTCCTGTTTCCATGTAAGCCTCTCTTTTCTGATGGTCTTCTTGAGATCCAGGTATCCTGGCCTCATTTGGTCTGACTTTGCCTAAGGAAGACACTGGCTACCTGGGGGTACACACCCATTACTGGGAGTGGGGAATTTTTTGTGTATTCTCTACCATATGGTCTCACAAACCTCTGGTTGTTCTGGAACTTACAATGTAGCCAAGGATGTCCTTGAACTTCTTATCCTTCTGTCTCTCCCACCTGAGTACGGAATAGGGATACGTGCCACTATGCTCTGCTTTGGATACTACCCTTATCTGTAGCTCTCAGATCTAGATAGACGGCTATCTACCAAACAGATGTGCATTTGGAACTCCAAAGCAGGCTAGACCAAGGTCTGATGTTAAAGTATCTCAGGGTTGGGGAGATTCCTCAGTGAATAAGAATCCCAGCTATGTAAGTTTGAGGATCTGAGTTCAAATCCTCAGGACCCATATAAACACCAGGTGCAGAGCAAGTGTTCATAATCCTATGGGGAGGTGAGAGATGGAGACAGAGGAATCCCAAAGGCTGATGAGCAATGGAAGCATACACTTTGGAAAAGGAAGAAATCCCCTACATCAAGGTGGAAGTATGGACCTACATTCAATGTAGCTTTCTGACCATCATATGTGTGCCATGGCATGTATGTACTTGTATCAACACACATACCAATGTCTCAGCTAGGGACTCACTGAAAAATGAGCTCTCTCCTTAATCTCCCTAGGGTTCTCTTGAGGTCCCTGGGCATGCTCATTCTGAGCCTAGGTCTAGAAAATGGGTGACCCACAACCCTAGAAAGTATAAACTAAGAAACTGACAACCAAGTACCACATCGGAAATAGATTTCATAGGTGTTAGTGAGTGTTGTATTCATATTTAACATATAAATTCTTCCAGGAGGTCACTATCTGCTTCCTTTGTTTATGTTCCCGAATGAATGCCACACACACACACACACACACACACACACAGCCTTTATATTTTAATATGCCTTATGTAGCACAA
>NW_021611844.1:0-3308 GCF_004785775.1 Grammomys surdaster | reverse complement strand
ATGTTCACATGCATATCAATAGATGAACATAACCTGCTGACTTCATTTAGTACTGCTAGCTTGTGTGAATGTTTAGGACAGACAACTTAGGATTGGATGAAAATTAGGGGGCTTTTCACCAAGAAGAACTTTTTCTCCTTTTGAGGACTCATGATGTGCCTCTAGTTCCCAATGTGGGTATGACATGCATGTACAGACTTCCCTGACTTGTTACTTGGGTACTTTGGAGTCAAACTCAGATCCTCAAGCTGAACAAGTGGTCCTGACGACTAAGCAATGTCTCAAGACCTCCTGTTATTGCCATTATCTTTCCCAGAACAACAACAGCAACAAAGAAAAGTGAGCACAGGGCTGAATAAAGAGCTTTGTGAGTGAAGTGTTTCACATCAACACCCTCATAAAATACGAAATCAGGCTGGTGTTTCCTTGTAAACCAGTTCTGGGAAAGCAAAAAGAGAAGTGGATCATGGGAGATTTGCTGATCAACCAAATTTGCCATTACCAGAATGCAGCCAATGAGAGACCCTGCCTCAAAATTAATTAATTAATTAATTATTTATTTTTAAAAAAGGAGAAAGTTCCTGAGAGCAACACCCAAGGGTCCTAAGGCTACTACATGCACAAACACATTTGCAGCGTGTGTACATGTGTGTATCTGTCTGTGTGTGTGTGTGAGAGAGAGAGAGAGAGGGAGAGAGAGAGAAGGAGAGAGAGGGAGAGGGAGAGGGAGAGGGAGAGGGAGAGGGAGAGGGAGAGGGAGAGGGAGAGGGAGAGGGAAAGGGAGAGAGAGCGTTTACAGGTGAAGTCATCAGAGCCTGCCAGATCTCTAAGAACTTGAGTTACAAGTGGTTGTAAAACTGCCAAGTTGGGTCTAGAAACCAAATTGTGGTCTTTTGACAAAGCATGACTCTTAAATCACTGAGCCATTTTTCCTGATTCATCATTCAAAGATTGTACATCCAGGTGATGGTAGCACTTGCCATGAATCCCAGCACATGGTAGATTTTACATTTATTTATGTATTTTCTGTGTGGATATGTGTCTATGTGTGGCCAAGCATGTGCCAAAGCATGAATGTGGAGGACAAAAGACAACACCAAGAGTTGGTTCTCTCTTTTCAACACGGTTACTAAAAGACACAGATGTGTGTGCATGTATGTGTGTGCGTGTGTGTGTGTTTATGTATATGCCTGTGTTTTTAATGTTATCTTCAGTTTTGGTTTTGCACCAGTAGGATGTGAATCCTTTTTCTTGTGGCTGTAGGAAGGCATTGTATCACTAATCCCACTCTAGTGTCAAAGTTAGACACTTCTTTAGGATTTCAACATATACTGAAGACCAGCTTAGACATCCAGATTTACGGACTTTGGTAATCTTGAACTTCCTGTTGAGAGACAGCTATTGTTGGAACAGTGAGACCAGTAAGACACTCTGTCAAGCCCCTTTTAATAGAGATTCAGTCACCAGTTCTGTCCTTTAGGGAACCCTGACATTCGTCATATCTATTTCTGATTGTAAAATGGTAGTGGGAGATACGACATGATCTTTGTCTATGACAGCACACACTAAGTCATAACGTATCGGCCCTCTCTGCCTGCCTGTGTGCTGCTTTAGTAGACAGAGCTCTTTGTATCTAAGGCTGGCTGTGAATGTTTTGCCCTGCCTAAAAGGACTTTGGACTTTTGAGTCCCCTTTCTTAGATCCTGAGATTGAGAATTAGAAGCTTTTACCAAGACATGCAGTTGTATATGGTGCTGGGAATCAAACCCAGGACTTCTTATAGCTATGGCAACATCCCTACCAACTGATCTTTTCAATTCCCCAATCCCCCTGCCCCCTCTTCACTCTCCCTCCCTACTGCACAGTTGCCTGCTACTCATTTTTTCTCATTTTTTTCTTTTTTTTATGCTTACTCATTTTGCATCCTACTCACTGTCCCTTTTTCCAGTCACCCCTTATATAACCCCTCATACTTCATGCTTTCCTTCTCTTCTGAATGGGTGTGGACCCCCATGTGTACACCCCTTCCCTGGCATATCGAGTCTCTGGGAGGCTAGGCACATCCTCTTCCACTAAGGCCAGACAAAGCAGCCCAGCTATGCCATGTACAGGCAGCAGGTTTTGGAATAACCCAAGCTCCAGTTGTTGGGGACTCACATGAAGACCAAAGTACCCATCAGCTCTATATGTGGGGAGAGTCCTAGGTCCAGCCTGTGTATGTTCTTTGATTGGTGGGTCAGACTCTGAGAGTCTGGGGACAGAGATATGGGCTGGGTCACAGCTCTGTCATTTCTTGGACCTCCATATTTCTCCTCATATATGAAATAAGGACCCACTACACAGACACTAATACACAGATAAATAAACACACACACACACACACACACACACACACACACACACACAGAGGTTAGCACTAGAGAGAGAAAAAATACAGGCCAAAATGGAAGAAACAAACTGCCCAGATGTGAAGATTTGGAGCCAACAGTGTTGGTTATGGTGGGTTGTCAACGTGATTACACCTGAAATTAATGAAAACCCCAATTGGGGGGGATATCTGTGGAGAATGTTTGCTTAATTAAAATGGGAAGGTCTCCATTTAATCCTTATCTTTGAAGTGAGATAAAACAAATAGGTCAGAGGTCTTTAGAGATGCATTAGATAGTAAATACCCACCTCTCATCTTGGCCATGCCTACTTCTCCCAGCATATATAATGCTGTGCAAGAAGGAAGTTCGGTTCTTCGCCTCGTCGTTCTTGTGTGGGTCAGAGGTCCATTCCTCCATTGTCTACCAGAGCTTAAATCTTTGGGAATCTTACATTTACTAAAGACCAGCTAAGACCTCCAGACAGCTTGATTAAAAAACTACTGGACACTTAGATATTCCATTCATAAGCAGCCATCATTGGATTAGCTGGACCACAGTCTGAAAGTCATTATAAATCTATATCTAAAACTATATATATATATATATATATATATATATATATATATATATATATATATGTGTGTGTGTGTGTGTGTGTGTGTATAAATATGTGTGTGTGTATATATTTATATATATAGTTTATATATGTATGTATGAGTATAGGTTTTGTACAATAACTGCTGACTAATACAGCAACCTAAGGATCTTAATTCAATCAGACTCAGAAGCAGACCCCCCAGGATGGAATTCCCAGAGTTTGTACTGGCACGGAACCTTTTCCTATGAGGTAGCAGGGATACCTCAGATTCCAGCAGTCTCCTTGGATACGGGGCCCTCTTCCTATTTCTAGTGTTGCTGGTTTGCTGTACTTGAGTAGCA
>NW_021611843.1:0-5439 GCF_004785775.1 Grammomys surdaster | reverse complement strand
TTTGGCTGGAGAGTGAGCCGAAAGTTGCTAGTGTGGAGGCTGGAGGCATCCTGTGGAGATAGAGGAGCTGCAGGAGGAGCCTGACAGGCCATCCCACAAGGGTGGGCACAGGGAGCTCAGAGTCCTACCTCCCAGGAGTCCTGAAGCCGCTTACAAGCCACCTCAAACTGTATGTCCTTTGGTGAAAGCCAGGAGACTTGGGCATCCCCAAGGGACATACTCCACTCCAGCAGGAAGTGATCCCCAGAGGGGCTGATGCTGATGTCCGTGGGAGGTGGTGGCTGCACTAAGGGAGGGAAACAGAACGTTTATAGGGGTTGCACACTGAGGCAGCTGAGGACAGCCTGGCCGTCAGGGTACCACTTTTGCTGAAACCTGCAAAGTGCAGATTTGGCAGTGATTCTGGACATTGAACTCAGTGGGGCCTCCTTTTGTCCTGCTGTGCACTGATGCTTTCTGCCCAGCAGAGGGTGCGGTGAGTCAGCGGGCCCCCTCTCCTGCTACAAATCCTCACAGTTCAAATGCCTACCACTGACTGCTCTTGCCCAGCACACGCCTAATTCCCCCCCACCCCCGACAACTTCTTAGACTCCAGCCCCCCCGCCCCAGACAGAAGTCTTTGTCCCTCTTCTTGTCTAGCTGCAGCTCATTGTAACCCCCGTATCTGTCTTTTTACACCGGGCTAAGTTTATCTCCTCCCTGTTCCCTGTATCTCATGTTTTCCCTGGATTGTCCAGCCATCTGAATGATGCCTCCTAGAATACAATATACATGCCTGGTGTATCCAGCATGCCCCAGATCTCCCCCTGCAAGTCCCCTTTGCACACGTGGTTTCCTGTCTAAGAAATGCTTCTGTGTCTGTGATCCTCCGAAAGCAAGTACTTGGCTGCAAGGCTCTTTCCTTCCTTCTGGAGCCCGTCCTAATTGCCAGAGCTCTTTGCCTTCCATCCCCTGGATGGAGCAGCTGGCTCTGAATTTTTAAGTCTATACCTCTGAGTCCCCAGGAGGATGGACTCTTTTAGACACAAACAGCAGTCATGTGATCAAAGCCCTTAACCTAACATCGTGGGTGGGCAACGGGGACTCACAGTGTCCCCTAAGGGTACATACACTGGAGGCTAGATAGACAATACAAACCTAGTTTCTCCATAGGCTGCAGTGCTGGTAATATGTCTGCTACAGTCCCTAAGAAAACCTCACAGATGACCCTTGACCCCACTTAAGGTCACGGTGTAACCACGGGCCTTGTGGGCCTGCTGCACACTCTGGGGTCCAGAGAGGGTGTGGGAGCCTGGCTCTGGGTCAGAAGCATGGGAAGTGCCTGACAATGTGACTCATCATGGTCATCCCTGCTCCATGGTAGTACTCAGGTAACCTCTGTGGGTCTTGGAGACTCAGGGACAGGGCAAGGTGTTGCAGCCCTGGGCCAAGACAACAGAGAACAGGGTTTTCTCCCCTGGAAAGTTGTACAGGAGTCACAGGCACAGCTCCTCCAGGAGGGGAGCTTTGTTGCTTGGTAGGTAGCAGTAGCAGCTGGGACAGGAGCAGCCTCAGACAGAGGCCTCCAACCCCAGGTCAGGGTCCTTAAACCTGGCAGACCCTCACTGTAGCTCATCTGCAGTATCCTGCCCACTCCTGCACCCACTGCCTAGCAAGACCCCAGCTCCTCACCGTGCTGGGCCAGGGGAACCGTGAGCTGAATGCCCAGATCACGATCTGGCTGGAAGGAGTAATAGTCTTCACTTGTGATGGAAAAATCTGTATGCTGGATCTCACATCTTCTGGGCACACAGCGGTGGGATGATGGGCACTCTGTCCATAGGAGGTCTTTACTGAGGTTACAGGACACTAGGTGTTTCCTGTCAGGGAACTTTCGTTAGTTTCTACTAAGTGACTGCTTTTCTCCAAGATCAGTGTTTTCTGGCAGTGAACAACACACACACACACACACACACACAGAGGCACAGGTCTATGCACGTGCGTGCATGTGCATGAAAGAGAGAGAGAGAGAGAGAGAGAGAGAGAGAGAGAGAGAGACATAGATACACAGACACACAAAAATTGAGACTCACATGCACACAGAGACACATACACACAGCTTATATACACAGAAACAGAGACACACAGAGACTCACACACACATACACTGAAACAGACACACATACATGCACACAGAGACACACAAACACATACATAGAAAGACATACACATATACAAAGACACATACATACACATATATACACACATATACACAACACAGATACCCAGACACACACACACACACACACATGTACATGCACACGTATCTGCCCATGCAGAGAGCATCCTGATGGGAGCAGGCACACACTAGATCACTAAGTACTATATCGACATTAGGAAATGTAGAATACAGCAAACAGGCAAGCATGAGAAGCCCAGATGTGTCTGTGAGGAATATGGACAGACTAACTGCATGCACAGTTTGACCAGACTCTCCAAGTACTTGTGAGAAAAAAGCAGGCAAACTCTCAGCAGGCTGATTGCAGCACATGCAAAGTCCCTGGGGCTGCCACCCGGCCTGTAACTGGATGTATAGTCTGTCGAGTGTGCACAGTCTAGCGTCTATATAGTTGATGAGTTTTCTCAAGCTACATCACAAAACATCTGACTGCAAACCGGGTGGAGCCTAAGAAGCCCCTTGCTGTAACATCACTAACTTTGGCAGCCATTCCGCTGAGCCATGTGTTATTCTTGGTCTTCACAGTGAGCTTTGCTGTGTGCAGCACCTCGGACCAAGGTCATATAAATGGGCTAAGGTCATTCTCGAGTTGAAGTTTATCTGCTCTCCTCCCCTTTTGCGCATCTTCCCCTGCAAGGTTACTATTCCCAAGTAAATAAACTGAAGAGAGACGTCGTACAGTTTACAGATTAGTAATTTCTCTCTAGATGTGAAGCTCCCAGGACAGCCAGCGACCTTCATACAATTGAAGCTCTGTGTCTGAAAACCAGATCACTCTGAACCTTATGATCACTTGGTAGGTGCCTCAAAGCCCATCTGAGACCAAAAGGACCCTCTCCCCAAGCCCCTACTGAATTCCTACATTTGTGATGTCAGCACAGGGTGCTCTTTGGCAACTCAGTCCCTGATATCTTCTTTAGTTTGTATGCTTGTCAGTCTGTCCTTTCCCTGGCTCCAATGACTTTCTCTGAGTACTGGCTTTCCTGCTGTAAGCAAAACAGTCATGGGTCTGGACACAAGGAATGTGTTTGCATTGTGTTTGTTAGTAGCAAGCAGGCAGGGACTGAGACTGCTGAAGTGAGGGACGTGTTCTGGTGCATGATCTGAAGGGTTAGGATGATGGAGTAAGAAGATAGCTCCATCATGGTCATCATAAGTAGATTGAATGGTGGTGGTGGTGTCCAGCTTGGTCAGACTTGCATGTGAATGGGAGATAAACTTAGCAGTCTTAAGCAAGGAGGAGGAAAGAAGGTAGAAGACATTTAACACCAGGCTTCACAGTCATTTAGTCAAGCTGTGATCTCTTCCCAGTTAATAAAGAGAGATGTCCAAACAGCACAGGCTGGACCATCCCCGCAGCAAGAGTGGAATACGGTTTAGAGCATTTGGAGTCAGAGAAATGGATTACTTAGATACAAAGGAGAGGGGCTTGCGTGGCAGGCTGGGTCATCTGTGCTGGAGTCAACCATCCACATCCAAGAATCTCTGTCCACAGGGTCTCCAAAGACTGCATATAGACAGCCAGCCAGGGCTGCATTTACAGACCCCACGCTCTCCAGTGGACAGAAGAGAAAGGGGAAGCAAATAGACCAGAAAGAGTTGTCAGTACACCAGGGGACCTCAGCAAGCATGATAACCATGACCCAGGTAAAGGTGAGCTGCAGGAGGCCATCCTGGGTGGCTTGGTAGAAGATGGTTCAGGCCTGGCCATTGGGCTCGGGGTATTTCTCACTGACAAGTGCAGTTTGATTCCCTTGGAGATAGCCAAATCGTGGGAGTGTGAATTCAGGCAAGAAAATCTGGAGAGATGGGAGGACTATGAGAACAGTAGCTACTGAGGGTCAGGGATGGTGAGGAGGGGAGGAAAGAGACAGTATGCTCAGGGCAGGAGAAGTCTGGAGTTGCAGCAACAGCAGGTGTTGGGATGGCCCGAGAGTACACATACAGGGTGACCAGGGATGATGGCTGCAATCATTGTGAACACAGGGGGAGGAGACATGTTGGTGGCCAGCAACACCAGTGGACTCAGTGTCACTCACTTCCCTTGCTGGTGGTAGAGGGTCATGTTAATGATTTCCTGGGCATCCTCCGTGTCAGCCCAGCTGCAGGTGATGCGTTTGGTGTAGTCATTGTAGCACTGCAGAGTTTTCAGAGGGACAGTTCCTGGTGAGGAGAAGCAGAGAATCAGGAGAGGCATCCTGTCCCTCTCACTGCTATTCCACAGGAGTGTCGTTTTTAAGACAGGGTCTTTCTACGTAACCCAGGCTACCTGAAACTTCCATTGAAGACCTTACTGGCAACAAATACAGAGAGATCCTCGTGCCTCTGTTTCCTGAGTGCCTAGTGCTGGGATTAAAGGCATGCACCACAAAGCCCTGGTCTCTAGCTTGCTGCTAAGGCCCAGGTGATCATGTAGAGTGCCCTGAGCCTGGTGTGGCTGTGTTGGGGACCCTGTTGAGGACATTCATTTTCTGTCAGAATTATGGGATCCCAGTGGATTCTCAGCCGTGGCGTATGTTCTGTGCTGAACATATCCTCATGTAGGGCATTGTTCAAGTCTGTCCCTGTTCTCTGCGGTGTCATTTAGTTGGACAGACATAGCAGTGCCTGAAAAGCACCTGGCATGTCCCTTTCCAGGGTCCTTATCGGCTAAGCCTTGGCCACTCTCTAATGCTGGACTTGCTAAAGAGAAAGTGGCTCCTACATGGTCATGGAGGAAGTCCATGGGGCTCTGGGAAAACCTTCTAGCTTCAGGACACTCCAGAGTAGCCCATACGGCCTCTGAGTAGAGGAGAGGGCTAGAGATATTGTAGGGGAAAGATCCTTAGGTTAAAGCTGCTAAGAGCAAGGGTTATAGGACTTGGAAGTCCAAAGAGGAATAGCAGGTCTGGGGGATGAGCAGAGAAGGCACTGGCTCATTGGAGGTTAGGGTTTTAGGGGATACACTGAGTAATATGGGTGGAGAGGGACACTATTGAGCTGAATGTTCCAGGGCCAGGCAAGGACGAGCAGGAACGTGAAGAACAGGGAAGAGAGGGGCCAGGGGAAACCTGAAGGAGAGAAAGAACGCTGGAGAGTCCAGAAAAATCAGACTGGATACAATGGCCGGAGCTGCATTGGTTCTGGAAGCTTCTGGGCTTATTTTGGGTACAGCTCCTTCTAGACCCAACACAAAAAAGAGAGGATGAAAAGGGAAGGGGTCTTCAGAATTACCTTCTGCC
>NW_021611842.1:0-2044 GCF_004785775.1 Grammomys surdaster | reverse complement strand
TGGCTTAGCAGGGAAGGACTTGCCTAGTGTCTGACAGAGGGAGAGGGTGTGTGTGCCTGTGTCTCAGTGGCAGAGTGCTTACCCAGCAAGGATGAGAAATGATACAAAAGAATCATCCTGAGTTGCCTGTAGCTTTGATGTCAGAGCCACGTAAACCACCAAGCTCGTTGTCATGGCTAAGCAGTTCTCTTCTCTCAGGACCCATGTGCTTGCATTTGGATGGCATGTGTATGCAGTGTGAGGTGAGGGTGGCTTTCAGTCCTGTCAGGGGATTGATCACCAGCTTCCCTGAGTCCTGCACAAGAGCCCTTCTTTCCCCCACTACCTGTGCTCAGTAACCTGCTCAAAAGCCAGTAAACCATCCTGAGATTTGATCTTCCCAAATGTCATATAGCCAGTGTGAATTCAGACAGATCACCACAGATGAGGCAGGAGGTGGGCCACAGCTTGTCACAGAGCATTGCGAAGCAATCTGCAGACATTTGTGGAAGTGTGCTCACAGACACACCCAGAGGTGTGTTTCCATTTAGGGTCTGAGGCTAGTGAAGTTAGCCATGAAGATGAACCATTGTGGACCCTTTGAAGGAACCCTGAGGGTTAAATGGGGCTGGGGACAGTCGCTGTCACAGTAGGTCCCTCCCCAAGTGACCAACTTGAATCCAGTTTCAGAGTTGGAACCACTGAGTGTAAATGAAGAGGCTTCCTGGAGAACAGAACCCTGTGGTACCATGGTGGATAGAGAAATGCTTCCCCTCAGCGGGCATATACTTACTTACTGAGTGGGTGGGCACTGGAGAGAAGGGAGCACAAGACTGTGTTGTGCCAGAATGTCAAAGCTGAAGGCAGGGCTTGGAAACCCAAACTGTCTCTTGTCAAGCCCTGTCACTTCCCTGCCCAGGAAGGATGGTAAGTCAGCACCATGCAGCACCCTTAGGAAGAGCGGGGGTGAGCGCCTTGCTTAGGACAAAGGGCTCTTGTGCAGATCCAGTCTGGAGCAAGCATGATGCTGCAAACATGGCAGTCAGATGCTCTGGTATGGAAGTATCAGCTGTGGACATCTTTCTCCCAGTGAGAGACCCTGCATCACTGTTGTCATAGAAACAATCCAGATACCATGAGGCTCCTCCCTTAGGCTGCCCATTGCTTATTCCTGTGCCCTGCTGTTAACTTCCATGCTGTTTATCACTGGGGCAGTTCTCAGACCTTCACACGAGGGGTCATTCCATCAGAGAATGGGTGTTAGAGACAGGAGAAGGCTTTGGGAGCTGGTGGTCCTGCCCATCGCCTTGAACACTTAGTGAGCAGGTGTCCATGGGGTGAGTGCACACGTGAGTCCTTTGAGTGTGAGAAATGAACCACAAGTTCACAACACTGATTCCTGGAGCCATTAGCACGCTCTCTCTCTCTCTCTCTCTCTCTCTCTCTCTCTCTCTCTCTCTCTCTGTCTCTCTCTCTCTCTCTCTCTCTGTGTGTGTGTGTCTCTCTCTCTGTCTCTCTGTCTCTCTCTCCCTCTCTCTTTCTGTCTCCCTCTCTCTCTCTGTCTCTCTCTCTGTCTCTCTCTCTCTGTCTCTCTCTCCCTCTCTCTCTCCCTCTCTCTCTCTCTGTCTCTCTCTCTGTCTCTCTCTCTGTCTCTCTCTCTGTCTCTCTCCCTCTCTCTCTCCCTCTCTCTCTCTCTCTGTCTCTCTCTCTGTCTCTCTCTCTCTCTGTGTCTCTCCTTCTCTCTCTCTGTCTCTCTCTCTCTCTCTCTCTCTTTCTGTGTATGTGTGTGTGTGTGTGTGTGTGTGTGTGTATGTATGTGTGAAAGACAGAGAAATAGAGATTCTGGAACTTGAGACACTGAGGCAGGAGGATTCCTGTGAATTCCAGGCCAGTGTGAGTCACATCATGAATTCATGTCTCAGAAAGAGAGAATGGAAGCTACAATCACTGTGATTTAACTCAGTGCGGCAAAGCTAGTCATTGCCACCAATGTCCATGTTTCAAAGTTACATGTGTCAAAAAATTCTGGGCACTTTTTATTTCCCCAGTACCTATGGAACACCAG
>NW_021611841.1:0-4920 GCF_004785775.1 Grammomys surdaster | reverse complement strand
GCCTTCCTCTACATGAAAGATAAACAGACTGAAAAAGAAATTAGGGAAATGACACCCTTCACAATAGTTGCAAATAATATAAAATACCTTGGTGTGAATCTAACCAAGCAAGTGAAAGACCTGTATGACAAAAACTTCAAGTCTCTGAAGAAAGAAATTGAAGAAGATCTCAGAAGATGGAAAGATCTCCCATGCTCATGGATTGGCAGGATTAATATAATAAAAATGGCCATCTTGCCAAAAGCAATCTACAGATTCAATGCAATCCCCATTAAAATCCCAACTCAATTCTTCACAGAGTTAGAAAAGGAAATTCTCAAATTCATATGGAATAACAAAAAACCTAGGATAGCGAAAACTATTCTCAACAATAAAAGAACTTCGGGAGGAATCACCATCCCTGACCTCAAGCTGTACTACAGAGCAATAGTGATAAAAACTACCTGGTATTGGTACAGAGACAGGCAGGAAGATCAATGGAATAGAATTGAAGACCCAGAAATGAACCCACACTCCTATGGTCACTTGATCTTTGACAAAGGAGCTAAAACTGTCCAGTGGAAAAAGGACAGCATTTTCACCAAATGGTGCTGGTTCAACTGGAGGACAACATGTAGAAGAATGAAAATTGATCCATTCTTATCCCCTTGTACAAAGCTCAAATCTAAGTGGATAAAGGACCTCCACATAAAACCAGATACACTGAAACTAATAGAAGAGAAGGTGGGGAAAAGCCTCGAATACTTGGGCACAGGGGAAAAGTTCCTGAACAGAACTCCAATGGCATATGCTCTAAGATCGAGAATTGACAAATGGGACTTCATAAAATTGCAAAGTTTCTGTAAGGCAAAGGACACTGTCAATAGGACAAAACGACAACCAACAAATTGGGAAAAGATCTTTACCAATCCTTCATCTGATAGAGGGCTAATATCCAATATATACAAAGAACTCAAGAAATTAGACTCCAGGCAACCAAATTACCCTATTAAAAAATGGGGTATAGAGCTTAACAAAGAATTTTCAACAGAAGAAACTCGAATGGCCGAGAAGCACCTAAAGAAATGCTCGGCATCCTTAGTCGTCAGGGAAATGCAAATCAAAACAACCCTGAGATTCCATCTCACACCAGTCAGAATGGCTAAGATTAAAAACTCAGGTGATAGTAGATGCTGGCAAGGGTGTGGAGAAAGAGGAACACTCCTCCATTGTTGGTGGGACTGCAAGATGGTGCAACCACTTTGGAAATCAGTGTGGCGGTTCCTCAGAAAATTGGACATAGCATTACCCGAGGATCCAGCTATACCACTCCTAGGCATATACCCAGAAGGTGCTCGAACATATAATAAGGACATATGCTCAACTATGTTCATAGCAGCCTTATTTATAATAGCCAGGAGCTGGAAAGAACCCAGACGTCCTTCAACTGAGGAATGGATTCAAAAAATGTGGTATATTTACACAATGGAGTATTACTCAGCTATTAAAAACAATGAATTTGAGAGGTTCCTAGGTAAATGGATGGAACTAGAAATTATCATACTGAGTGAGGTAAGCCAATCACAAAAGAACACACATGGTATTCACTCACTGATTATTGGATATTAGCCCAGAACCTTAAAATGCACAAGATGCAACTCACAGGCCACATGAAGTCCATAAAGAAGGAAGACCAAGTGGGGGTGATTCGGTCCTTCTTAGAAGGAGCAACAAAATACTCAAGGGAGCAAATATGGAGACAAAGCGAGGGACAAAAACTGAAGGAGGGGCCGTCTGAAGACCTTTCCACCTGAGTATCCATCCCATGTGCAGTCACCAAAGGTAGATGCTGATGTGGAAGTCAGGAAGTGCATGCTGATAAGAGCCTGATATGGATGTCTCCTCAGAGGTCTTCAAGAGTCTGACATATTCAGAGGCAGATGATCATAACTAGCCATTGAAGTGATCATGGGGTTCTCAATGGAGGAGTTAGATTGAAGACTGAAGGAGCTGAAAGGATTTGTGGCCCCATGAGGAGAGCAACAATACCAACCAACCACAGCTCCCAGGGTCTAAACCACCAGCCTGGGAGCACTTATGGAGGGATCCAGGGCCTTAGCTGAATATATAAGAGTGGAGGGCCCTGCTGGGCACAGGTGGAAGATGAGATCCTTGACCTCATGAAGGCTGGACGCCCCAGGGGGTGGGAGTTTTGTGGGTTAGGAGGTGGGAGTGGGGGGGTAGATAGAGGTTACATCCACAAAGAAGAAGGAGGAGGTGTGAGGGGATTGGGGGTTCCTGGGTGGGTGGGGGATGGGGTAAGGGGACAACATATGAAATGTAAATAAAACATCCAATAAAAAAATTAAAAAAAAAAATGATTGATTCCCTCTGCCGTCTGCAGAGATTATTCCACCCAGAGAAAATAGAATCTTAGACCACTAGGACAACACATGGAAGACCATGCTAAGCATCTGACTGTAGAAGTACCTGAAGCACATAAGTCAATTATAGGTGTAATTATTAAATAAAGTTATATTGCATTGGATAGATTTCATATCCAGTTGTCATTATCCTTATAAAGATAGTGAGAGCACATGCTAAAACAAATGTATCTTTTGTCTTTGAAGTTGACTCAAATAGCTTGGAATCCAACATACCGAAATCACTTTAACAATCCCTTTTACATTTCACAGAGTGAATCATTAGTCAATTAGAATTTACTCATTTCAACAATTTTGATGAATATTGCTTTCCAATCCTGATATTGATAAGCAAATAAAAACAAAAAAAGAAAGAGACGAGGATAAGCTTTGGAATGAAATAAAAGTTTTTAAGTTGAAGGAAAGCAAAATAGAAAATGAGGGAAAATATTGCATTTATTAGACTACATTTACTACATGTTAGATGAAATTTGTGTGGATGTGAAGTTGATGAATTTGGATAGTCATTTTTATTACTTATACAAGGTTGTCTGAGATTTGATTACTAGTATTTTGCCAGTAGTTAGATCAATTCCCTATCAGCAGCCTGGTAGAAGTAGCTTAACAATATTGATCAAATGAAAAATGAACTATTTTAAAAGGTATGCTTTGTGTATCATTTTTATTAATACTTATGGTATCAAGTGTCATCCATTAATTATCATAGCATGTTAAAGCCCATTATGAATACATATAAAATAATTACAAATATTACTAAATAGCTGCAGGTCGTAGACAAATATTTGGTAGTAAAGAAAGGAGTAGATATATAATCTGAGAAGTATATTCTTCACAGAGGAGGATATTATAAGTTAATTACATAGTTGATATTAGATAATTAAAGTATATTTTCAAGGGAACTGGAATTCAAGATTTCTTAATGTGTGTGTGTGTGTGTGTATGTATGTGTTTGCACATGTGTGTATGTGTGTGTGTTGAAGATGCACTGGCCATGGGTTTGCTCACTGCCTTCCCACCTACCTCATAGATCATAGATAACACTTTTCTATTTATCTGAAGTCAGCCATTTTGTTATCCAGCGGAGGCTCTTTTCAACACTAGGCTTCTCTCAGTACAAACCAAGTCCAAATTCTGCTTCTTGACCTAGTTCTCCTGCTCCATTTTAATTAACACCCTAAGGCAACATTAGAGAGTGCATTTTCTGTGGTCAGTTCTCCTTTTAATTTATCTTGTTCCATCAATAATAGGCACTATGAATTTTGATTTGAATATAAACAAGTTTCAGTCTTTTTTATGAAAAAATAGGAAGCATTTTAATTTTATCACTAAATGAGATTTTTGAGAGATAATTGATGCATGCTAAAAGTGAGTGGGATGCCATCAATCAGTCGAGAGAATTTAGATATGCAGTTTGGATACCCTATTTAACGCTGAAGATGTACACTTCTATTACTTTCTTTAACACAATGATTAACTATGTTAAAAACAAGAAAAATAATTACTGTTTATTTGTAATTTTCTGGATGTAGGCAATTAAACCTTTTGTCTAATTTGAACACTAAATTAGTTGTAAATAAAACTAAGCAATCAGCAAATGCTAGCTCCTTTATTAAAATATTCATCACCAGGCAAAGGTGGCAAACACCTTTAATCCTAGCACTTAGGAGGCAGAAGTTCTTTGAAGTCGAGGCTAGCAGCCTCTTCTACACATAAAGTTCCAGGACAGCCAGGGATACACAGCAAAACCCTGTCTCAAAAAAACAAATGAAAAAAATATTCATCAAACTGTGATGACCACTTTGCCAAATTGGTGCTTTCCACTAGATTAATGTAGATTATTACTCTAAATTATACAAGAAGTTTTATACAGACTCTAACATAAGCAAATAGCACTTAAAATTGAAGGGCATAATATCTCAGAATTTTTGTTAGAATCAAGTGTCCATTTGAAGTATGATTCCACCAAGAAATGGCTAAGTAAGATTTTGCATATTATATCTTCATAGATGGTATTTTCAAATGAAATGTGAGCAGAATTATAGACACTTCTGAAATTTTCAAGAAAAACAAAGTTATTACAAGCACCCAACAGCAGTAGTCTTGTGTATTTTAAAAGACAAATATCTGATTTTTTAAAAAACTTTTTCTTAATTAAGAAAACATTTTAGATACAGGCTTTTGAGATTCCTGTGATTTTTTTTTTTAAATACATTCTGTTGGTTTTGGAATGTTCTTGGCTAGGCACACAACATTCTACTATTTTCCCAAAATACAATATGCAGAAAATTAAAGCTTAGGTTAATCAAAATACTGCTTGAAAAGGCAAATAATTGAATTGCACTTGCAGTGCTCCACAGTAGACAGTAATTAACATGCAACATCTTCATCGCTGAGTACAACTTCCAATTTCCATTTTAACATCGTAGAATGCTGTCTACACATTTTTAAACGGTGCCCAGGATAATAATATATTCTCTTTTTAATCATATTCTTCGTT
>NW_021611840.1:0-3018 GCF_004785775.1 Grammomys surdaster | reverse complement strand
GGGAGTGGGAGGGAGGGAGGAAGGAACCAAGAGAGGGAGAGGGAGAGAGAAATTGTTAAAGTCTATGAATGGACATTAAATATTTTACGTTAATCTGTAAGTAAAGTGTTCTATACCATAATATTATTTAGTTGTAATAATAACATTTAGGAACAAAGCGAGACGTGATCCCCATTATACAATAGTGTTGACGAGATATGATTATCACTATGTTTGAGACCTGCAAGTCAGACCGGCTGAGCAGCTTTGCCACTTACAATGTATACAAACTGGTGTCCCTGTGTCTCAGTTTTCTTTATTGATAACACGGAGAAACAATTATTTTTTATAACTTGGTGGGGTATAAGTACTTAGAACAGTGCTTGCCTCACAGGAAAAGTTCTAAATGAACATTACGTGTCATACATTTGATCAGCAGAGGTTGAACCACATAGCATCTCAAGTTGTATATATTCTACCTCATGTTATCTAAAGGGGATTTAGCGTCCAAATGACACTCGGCCTTATTTTCCTGTATTCTTCTCATTTGTGGTAGGAAATGAGAGCTGTATATGTGAGTCTTCATAGAGAGTGCAAAGGCATCATTTTCTCTTATTTCACATTCTATTTGCAGACAAAGGGTTTTAATTGATTCCTTGATCCTCTTTGGAACAAAGAAGTGGACAAGGTAAAAGGACTAAAAGGGAACATACAGTTTCATTTTCTTTCTAGTGATGGTGTCAAGCAGCTACACATCAGCCAGAAGGGAGTAGAGCTAGGATTATTCATAGAACTGTAACATGCCTTCTCTCCAACATTTTTTGCAGAGCTTGAAATTTTTAGAGAAATGGCACATTTTCTGGATGCTTATATTATTTTGATGTCAACCATATTTTACATTCTCTTTGGAAACTCAGAAGCCAGAAATTGTATGACAGAGAGTGGCTTTGACTGCCGGTTCTATAGGAACGAGGAGAGGTGGAGATTATGGTCCAAGGGAAATTAGATTTCTTTGAAAAGCCCAGCAGGCTCTGTGTATGTTGAGATTCTTTTGAGACCTGGCTTCCAGGTACTTCTTTTCCTTACAGTCACTATAGTGACAGAAAGTTCTTTTCTGCTTATGGATGCTTTTCTGTTTGATTTAGAGCTACATTTCATTCAGCATACCTGGCTCTCTGGGTTGAGTTTTGAATTGCTTCTATCAGTAGCCATGTTTGCTTCAACACCTGGCTCATTCATTCTGGTCTAGGCTTGCCCATACCTTCTGTTGTCTGACATTTGACCATGCCCTGCAGCATCTTTAGTTTTCTTTTTTTTTCTTTGCATATGGGTATATGTGTGTATATTTTCATGTTCAAGTGTATGCAGATGCACATATGTGGGGAGGTATGGATGTATGCATACGTGTGTATATAAAGGCCAAAGCATAACCTTGGCTGTTATTCCTTGGTCAATATAATTTTTCAAGACATTTTAACATTGATTCTTTATTAATTTCACATCACACATCCCAATTCCACTCATTTCCCCATCCCTCCATATCCGCTGTCCGGACATTGTGATCTCCTCCCAAAGATAACAAAACAACACAACACAAAACCAAACCAAACCACACCAAACCAAGCCAAGCCAAACTAAACCAAAATAAATATCTTGAAGTAGAAGCTGTGGTGTGTCATACAATGCACCTTGTGTCCAAAGAGCTTTACCTGCAAATATTGATTATAATGAGCTGCTGATCTGGTTTGTTGCCCTTGGCTTCTGCCATACGCTCAATGCCGGATCTTCTCTGGGAGTCCTTTTAGATATTCGGTTGTTGTCATGTGTCATGAAGATACTGCAGGTTTGGATCTGCAGGGTTGGTCCCTTTACCAGTTACAATAGTTCCTAGATTGGGTAGTTGTAGCTGGTTAACTTGTTTCTTGACAGTCTCTCTTGTGCTAAGCTGGCTTGCCTGTGAGTCTCAGAGATCTACCAGCCCAAGGCAACTTTCTTTTGAGATGGTGCTGTACAGAGCTAGGTTCAAATAGGATGGAGTCTTCACTCAGAAAACAAGCACATTAAGTTGAGGATATTCAGGCTCTGTCTGTGTTCTTCTAAAGTGGAGTCAATGCATAATCAGCAACTAACTCCTGTCCCGGGCCTGCGGGACTCGGTTATTCGTGGGGGCGAGGGGAACCAAAACCTGGAAGAGAAACGGGCGAGAGAAAGGAAGGACCCAAGCAAACGGTTGCTTGTCAAGAGCCGTGTATTTTAAAAAAGGCAAGCTTTTTATAACAAGCTCGGGTTGGGGAGGGGGAAGGCAGGTGGGGTCATGGAAAGGTACAGCTTCTTCTTGGCCTGTGCCCTAGAACATTTTGTGGTTAGGGGCTTTTCTCAGAAGTAGCTATCTCTTTGTGCATCAGCTTTCAGCAGGATGAGGCATAGTCAAGGTATTCAACTGAACAGGATGTAGGTGGGTGACAAGGCTTCGGTTTCCAGGCGAGGGGGAAGGCTGGCAGGGGTCCCTGTTAGGGGTCCTGGTCTCTGACATCTCCCCCTTCCCTGTAAACTAAAGAGGGCGTCTTTTAGAGGAAGAAACTCAAGGATGGGAGAATTTGGGAGGGCATCCCGGCCGTAGGCAGCTCGCGGTCCCATAAGGGCAGCAAGGCCATTGAGAGGCACCGTTGGTAGACAGTCTTGGCTGTCTGTCAAGACCAAGTTCGTGGTCATGAAGGAGAAGGGGAGACCACTCTCTCACGTGCAATGGCAGCTAAGGCCCGTGAGGTGCAAGAGCTGGTCCCCTTGCGATCCTCATACCCACTCCTGGTGCAATGGAAGCAAGTCCTCAGGGTGCAGGGGCTATGAGGTCGCGTCCTGTTTAGTGCCAGGCTTGCAGTTAGGCCAAGGCTGGGATGTAGCTAGGCCAAGGCCGGGATGCAGCTGTCGAGGCAGCTATTGGGAGGTTCTTTCAAGCAATAGCAGGGGCAAGCCAATTAAACGGGGTGGGGTAGAGACGCCTGTCTTCAATTATCTAGGGATACGGAAGGTCAGCCAAGA